>NC_091741.1:45009105-45249105 GCF_043380555.1 Nothobranchius furzeri | reverse complement strand
TACCATTTTTTGAATGTTCAGTACACACTCAGCCTCAAGAGGCTGCATTTTAGAGACATTTCATCTTTGCTGCACTTGTTTATGTTATGACTGTTTGATTTTAGCGCCATCAAAAATGGGAAAGGACTGCACAGCAAAAAGGAAGTTCCCATCCACAGGGTGGCCGACATCTCCGGGGTATGTAACTTTTTTTTCCCTCCTCAGAGGTACGAGAGGTGATGTGAATGATGTGACAAACATTCAGACACCGACTAAAACGGCAATGAAGTCTTTTTAAATGGGGAGTAATTTACGCAAACATCATAACTCTTAAAGAAGCTGTAATTCTGGAAGAGACGATCTATAATCATTGACTCATTCTTTAGTAGCCTCTAAAAATAAACAGCAATAATGAAAACATCAGCGGTGCTCGGGCCTCGCTTGTTTACGTGAGCTCTGGGGCTTGATTGAGGCGTCGTTTGGCTAATGAAGCCTGATTGGGACAAGAACATTAGTGTGGGGGAAACCATAAAACCTTGCAGTGAAAGGTGATTGGTAAAAAAACAACACCCAGGAAGCTGGACGAATTTTATCACAGCAGAACCTCTCATGTTCAGCATTCAGTTCACTGTAAACTGAAATTTGATTCAAAGTTGTGTCATGGCTGAGGAAAATACTTATAATGTGATCAGTTCTGTTTTCACCCAGACTTATTGATCTCCTTAGTACACGTTTATCTGCTAACATCTTAATTATTTGAACAAACTACCGTTTATTCTTATGGGAGTAACTGGGCCGGTTCGGAAGCCTTAGCACCACAGTGTTTCCCAGTAGTTACCCTCATGGGCTCCAGAGGGTTTTAATAACCATACACAAGGTTAGGTGGCTTCCAGCAGGTCTGGTGGTCATGTCTGAGCTCTGTAAACTGTATTTTCAAGTGTTAAAGCCGGGCGTACACTGTGCGACTTTTTCACTCGCAGCGTTCAGCTTCAGCTCAAACTGTACGACTTCCTCGCAGAGCAGATCTCACGAGTCATGTGCTCACACTGTACGACCCAGTTCTCGGATGCGATCTGACTGCTCACACTGTACGTCTGGTAGCAACACGTCGGCCCTAAAAATATGCTAAAAATAGCAGTTTTTACTCAACACGTCAGACTTTTTTGTCTTGTCTTGTCTGTTGTCCTTCGGGAGTGCTGCAGGAGGACACACAGGGATTTATGGGGGTTGGATGAGGAAAACGAAATAAAGAAAGTAAATCTGTGTTTTGGGATCAGTTTAATTTGACATGAACACGACAAACACGCTTTCTTGACAATCTTTGTAAGTAAAAAAAACGTGTAGAAACAAAAACAAACAGCGTGTGTTATTAGAGAAATGGCGGGTGAGCGGTGTTGATGCAGGATTGCGCATGCGCCGTGAGCGGTTCTGATACTTTTTGGGTCGCAGCTGCTCGCAGCGCCGCTTCAACAGTGCGATACCCTCACGAGGGACGAGCGAAATATTCAACACGCCAGAAGTCCGTGCGAGCTCACGATTGCTGATCGGCAGCTGGTCACGTGGTGTTAATCGCCTCTCGTAACCCCCGTACACTACACGACCGCTCGGCGCAAAACTCGCCCCGATGTCGTGGATTCTCGCACGACTGGAAAATCGGCTCAAAAAAGTGAAAAAGTCGCACAGTGTACACCCGGCTTAACATCAGTTCATTTTAGCAGACTTTTCTCAGAAAACTAAACCCCCGTTTTTAAAATGTTAAACCTCTTCATCACCAGCGGAGCTTTAACGTTCAACTCCACCCATAATTGCTCTCACGTGTGTTTTGTTTCATATTTCCAAAACCTTACCATGTCATGTTGTGTCCGCAGCACAGATAAATTACTAAAGCTTGTAAATATAATTATGACATGGACTTATTGTGCTGACGGAGCAGCAGTGATATTTCATCAGGGGGTTTTAGTGGGTTTCACATCTATAAACCTCCAACAAACTTAATTGGCAAAACTGTGTGCCCCATTCAAGCTGCAGCAGCAGTGACTTGGGATTGTTATGAAGGGTTGTCGTGGTGCGCTCTGTAATTAAGGATCTTTAATAAAGAGAGGGAAGAGATGTACCTGCTGCACTCTGCTTCTGATGGACAACTTCACATCTCCTCTTTTAGCCAGCAAACAAAAGGGTGGGGGTCTTTATGACGTTACGGCGAGTCGTTAATGACAGCAGCTGTCTGTAGGTTCAGGTCAGCTCCATTTTCATCTGCAAACTCTTCCCTGGTTTGCAGCTTTGTCTAGAATAGTTGCCTGTGGGTTTTTCTGATCACACAGATGCACCAGCTGTGTAGGCTTGGTTAGTGTAAGCATTATAGTGTTAAACTGCAACGTTGCACACCAATCCCAACCCCTTTCCCCATTCATACATACCTCCACATGGTAACACAGTTCTATACGTCAGCACACTTTGGATAAAGGTAGATTGAGTGGGAATCGGTCACAAATAGATCAGAAATATGTTTATAAGTGTATGTTGTAGGAGATGTACAGAGGTGGTGGGAGGAGAGTGGCTAAAGCACTTGACTCACCTCGTGCCTTTAAAGGTTGCATAATGAGGTCCTCTTCTTTCGCATGTCTCCTTTTTTTCTGAACCGAGTTAGACTGCACAGCCCACACACACTGCAGGTGCTGTAAATGTGTTTGTGTCATCTCCCACTCAAGGGGTTATTTTGGAATGCAGTGGGTGGAGTTCAGGTGCTACATCTTAAGGCTAAAGTACACCTTTTACCAACAGCCTCAGCCTGCTAATGACGGGAGCTGCTCACGGCTTCCCGTCTAGTCATTTCTACTTTGGGTGGTGCATCAGCCTCTGATGTGGAAGTATAAAAGAAAAGATTGATCATTTGTGTTTTTGAAAAATTTCCCAACCTGATGAATTCACAGCAGCAAACGTGGAGCTCGTGTGTTGCTCTTGACTTTTTTTCGTCTGAGCCTTTGTTCCTACTCCTGTGTCCATGGTGCTTCACACAAACACAACGCTGCTTCATGACTCACTGGTCTGTTGTGCCTACATGCTCATGGCTGGAGTAGGCACATATTAAATTATTTTTTATCGTTTATGAATCTTCCCCTGCCACTGCAGCACTAGCACTGCCTGAATACACATGATTTAGCTCTACTTGTAATTTTGGCCTGAGTGCACCAATAAGCTCGTGAGTCACCCTCGCAGACAGAGATGGGAGCAGGAAGAGAGAGAATGGCTTTAGATTGCATGAGGGTCCAGATGTGTCATTGAGAAGCAAGGCGGGTTTCCTTTGGATATAGAGAAATAAAGATGTCTGGAGAGTAATGCAGATTGATTTCTGTCATCAACTAGCTTTTCTGTCTTGTTCTTTCATACGAAGGAGTCGGTTTTAAGGGCTACATGATTCATTCACAACCAGAGTAAAAGCTGTGTCCATCTCAATTCTAGTGCAGGTTATCGGCTAACCAGACTTCCCGTTGCCTCTGATCCTGTTTGTGGTGTGTAAAGACAGAATCTCCTGTTTATTAGTAAAGTGTCTGGTTTGGAAAACTCGGTTGATGCTTCCTGGCCTGGGAATAGGGATTCTAAGTCTCCTCCCTTCCAGGGGCTCATGGGTCCCCAGAAGAATGAAAAGATTAATGCAGGTAGGGCTGCACAATAAATTGCAAATATGTTGTTATCGCGATATCAACATGCACGATATGCATATCGCAAAGAAGAGATAAATATCCCAATAATATTCAGCTCATATGTTTGCTACACATAATGCATTCTGTCAATCAAACAGAAGCATTATGATTTTTAACAAATCAAATAGAGCTCTTCACCCATTAGGCCAATTGGGTGGGTTCTCATTGGTTAGATGCCCGCCCCGAAGGTTGACGGGACTTAATTTTGATGGTTAGCAAACACCTGAGTTGGCTCTGTTCTGCTGATTCTGCTTTTCCCGGGACCCTCTGGTTGCCTTTTCTTCATTTTCTTTTTCCCTTTCCTCACATCTTTTGCTTTTCTCATTTTTATGAATTATTTTTGGTAATTTTTTTCATTTCTTTGTTTTTGATTATTTTTGTTTCTGAGTAATATCGTCATCGCAATATTGATCATTGTTGACGCATATCTCAGGTTTTCCTAATATCGTGCAGCCCTAAATGCAAGTGAGCTAAAGAGCTATTTTCTAATCCGCTTTGCCTTACGCCCTGAATCACACATATGCTGTACTTTAATTTAAATAAAAAGTAATGTGTGTTTTGACCACGCCAGTCACCTACTTTGAGATTTATCAGCTTGTAAAAATGTGTAATTATTATGACTCCAGATCAGATGTCGGCATGCCGCAAATATGACATCACCACAGAATCTCTTCTGCCCTAGTGTAGCTGCTACTCACCACATGGACTTATTCATGGTGGTTCTTTCTCTCCTAGACAAAGGATTCAAAGTTTGCTGAACTTGCAGCCATCTTTCCTCTGCTTTTCTCCGTGTCTGGTTCAATGACGACGAGGGGAATTTGTAGTCCTGGACATATTTTCACACAGAACCTATATACATTTTTGCCCCCGTTTGGAAAATACTTGCTTTCTTGGTACATAATGTCTTTAAAATTCACGGACATCATATGTGAAATCCACGACACAAAACAAACAGGATCAGAAAATAGCTTTTAGCTCCATTGACTTGGATTTTTATTTATTTATTTATTTTTTGTTCTTCTGGGGACCCATGGACCTAAACCATGGGATTCCTTAGGCTGAACACAGAGGGAGGTCTACGACAGTGATCCCTAACTACCTTCCCCGAGGGCCGGTATCCAGCATGATTTACTGCTTTCCCTGCTTCAACACCTGATTTTCATAAGCAGGTGATCAGCAGGCTTATGCATAGCGGGATGAGCTCCTGAACAGGTGAATCAACTGTGTAGGATTAGTGGAATGACTAAAACATGCTGGATACCGGCCCTCGGGGAAGAGTTAGGAATCACTGGTCTACGATGACTTCAGAATTACCCAGAAGACACAACCATGAATCATCCGTGGGGATGGATGGGTGTGTTTTTGTTTGGCCTTTGTTGGTTGAGATGTACTGTCCGTACTTTTTTTACAACATTTCCCTTGCAGTGAATCAAAGGAGATACAGGCAGACTTTCTGTACATGATCAAATGTTAAATTTCATGAGGTTTTTTGTATCATAACAGTAACACAATGCTATTTCTTTAAGGTCATGCTTTGCCCATTTTCTGATCTGTGTCCATTAGGAAACACAAAAAGCCAAGCAGTTCCTGCCCTTCCTGCAGAGGGCCGGTCGATCAGAAGCTGTTGTAGAATACGTCTTCAGCGGCTCACGTCTCAAGCTGTACATGCCCAAAGAAACCTGCCTCATCACATTCCTGCTCGCTGGTAGGCTCAGTTGATCTCAATGTCCTTTTAACTTTGTGCCATCTAAGTAAATCCTGATCTGGTTAGGCATTTGTTTCTTTAGTGCTAAAGTTAATTCATCATATCACTTCTCTCATAGTGAGAGTTCCACTGAGGTTTTCATCTACCTAACTATAGCAGGCAGTCTGTGTCAGAGTGGGAATCGTCAACTCAGGAGTTGAAGCTGCTTCCACTCTAAGGACAGCATGAAAACACTCCTGAGTGCTTCTCTACCAAAGTTTTAAACATCAAATGAAAGTGGTTGTTTTGTTTGGGTAAAAAAGTAAAGCTCTAGAAAATAAGTGGGTATTATTGGCTGAACTTTGTCTATTTTTTATTGCTGAAGAACAAACCCTGTTTTTTTTTTTTGTTCTGGTCTTTTTCTCTTCCTCTTCATTTCTGAGAAGGTCAAGTTGTGGAATCGTGATGGTCTCAGAATATCAAGCTTTACCTTTTGGCATTCAACAGTCAGTTTATTCCCCCTCGTTGCAGTTTGTTATTGCTCGTCCTTTAGCTCATAAGCAGCTGCACAGAAGACGCGTCACGAACTAAAGAGACAGCGAGCTGAGGGTGGTTGATCGATTTTGCCACAAACAGGAAATTCCATACAATATGTTGGATTTATTTAGCAGATACTTCCACCCAAAGTCACTACAGACAGAGGGCAATGTGGGGTCAGGAACTTGCCAGAGGCATCATTGCCATATAAACTAGAGGTGTGTGTGTGTGTGTGTGTGTGTGTGTGTGTGTGTGTGTGTGTGTGTGTGTGTGTGTGTGTGTGTGTGTGTGTGTGTGTGTGTGTGTGTGTGTGTGTGTGTGTGTGTGTGTGTGTGTGTGTGTGTGTGTGTGTGAACCAATAACATTTGACCAAAATGTGATCCCATCTCCTGTGCTAGATGCATTTGCAACAGTTTAAACCCATATATCCAATCATTTAGCCATTATTTAATTAAACTCTGTATTAAAAAGCAATTCCACAATAAATCTTTACATTTAACAATGGGTATTATGACTCAGTTCCCAGACATCCAAACAAAACCATAAATATCTTTTAGAAGTGAAGTGAGATAATTTATATCAACATTTAGTCTTTGGTGTCTAAGGTGGCTGTCATTGAAAATGTGCAGTGTTGGTCTGTTGAGCGGCAGAACGACTCCTGATTAGTCCTCATTTTGATCAACGCTGGGTCAAATTTATGAAGGAGAATTCCACTGAGAAGTTTAGTTTATGCTGCCTGATGCTCTTTTAGGGTTTAACCTCAGGTTCATTTGCTGAACTTCAGAGAACCTGGACCACAGAGCCTGTTTGGAGTGTTTTTGTTTTTAATAATAAAAACGGTCTACCAACAAATCCATGTGCAATTTCAAGCATTAGAAAAATCTGGCATAAAACTCCAGATTAATATTAGGATCAATCAGTATATCAGACCAATATTGACCATTTATATATCAGCCTTGGCTGATGTACGCCTTTGGTAGAGCCGATTGTAAAAGCCAGGCTGCTGTGGATTTTTGTTTAAGTTCAAGACTCTGCGGTCCACTTACACCTCAAGGACAAAGGGCACACTTTTGAAGATGAAAATGTGCACATCCTGGACAGAGAAGATGGATGGTTCGAGAAAGAAGTAAAGGAAGCCATCTATGTCAAATGGGAAAGTCCTATATTAATAGAGGAGGCCTGAGTTAAACTTTTCCAGCACCTACAACGCAGCTCTAAACCTAATTTCTAAACCTTTTCAGTCCACATTTGAAGTAGAACTGATGACCCCCGTAGCTCAGGAGGTAGAGCGTTTCTAGAACTATAGAAGGTGCTATCTAATGCTAGCCATTCATCATAGATCACACCCTCCTGCATCTAATCAAAGAAACCAGGCCTATATCATAGGACCTAAGGATATCCACTTCTCATGGGGTAAGGAGGAGGAACATTCATAGGTAGTTTCAGCTTGTTGAGCAACAACAGACAGCTACAGCTAATTGACAATGCCCCTTGGATGAGAAGCAAAAAGTCTTCAATAAAACTTTTCTGTATATGCGTTCTGCTGATGGTGTTAAACAGCTGTTCGTGGTGTCTCTTTCGTTTACGTGCGGGCAGCACTAGCGGCTCTGACGAAGGTGGAAGTTCCGGACGAAACATGGTTGATGAAGGTAAAGGAGCATCTAATTACGTCACCGTGTTAAATAAGAAAAAGAAGATAAGTCTTCAATAAACCAAAGTACCAGCAACCTCAGTGGTCTAGTGGTAGAGTGTCTGCCCTGGGACTGGGAGTTCGGGGTTCAAAAACCACCAAATGGTTCCCGAGCGCAGCCACTGCTGCAGCTCACTGCTTCCTACGGACATGGGTCAAATGCAGAGATGAATTTCACCAGTGTGTGATGACGAATGGGAATTTAACTTTAAGAAGTCAAGTTGTCTTTATCTGAACCCCTTTGGATTCTAAAAAGAAACTTAGAGGAGGCTGCATCCTGTTCCAAACTCTCCAGAACTTAATTTATATTTTAATAATGAAATATAACAATATTGATTAAAGAAAATTATCTTCAATTTTACCTAAAGAAAGGGGGGAAAAAAACTGCATTTAAATTTTTTAATTAACCATTTTTCAGTGAGAAAACTATTTACAAACCATCCTAAATTAACGAAAACTAAAAAAGCGTTGCAGGGTGATGGTCCTTTTTATTGCATTGAGAAATGTTTTTCAGTCCGTTTCTGTTTTGCTCACACATTTTTCTGCCATACATATTCTCATCATTACCAAGAAATCTGATCTATATTTCTGAGAAGCACTCAGATTCTGTTTAATTATGCATGCTTGAATCATTGATGGATGAAGTAATTTTCTGGATTTTTTTTCTTCTCGTGGTTGTTTTTGCAACCCACTGGAGGTTTTGTAATTGCTTTTTTAATGCTGTTAACATGTTTCCCAGCCAATGGGGTTCCACACGCACACACAAGCTCACTTTTGCTGTAAAATTTCTCTGCAGTAAAGACCCAAACACTTTTTTTATAATGCAAAACTCGATTGAACATTTGGTTTAAGCAGTAGGATGCGAGAGACATGATATCTCCATAGTCTATTTTTATCATAAATTAATTCAGAGGTTATTAGCAAATTGCAACAGCCACATTAGTGCAGAGTGAATTAAATCAAGGTTCGTGAAAAGAGATCGGTCTGCAGAAAAGGAAGTGACCCGTGATGTCTTTAATGCAAACATTAGTCTAGGTTTGCAATCACTGAAACCAAAGGCACCTTATAGTTTTTAATAACATTTGTTATTCAAGTCTGTTGCATCAGCTAACAAGCTCTCTCTTTGTTTGTCGCAATGTGGATGTCTGCTTTTCAAAAATAAAATCTCATATGTGAGATGAAACAGTAAGTTTGCTGGGCTGTGACCTCCATTTTTCTATATTTTGGCTGTTTCCATGATTTCCTAACTGTCACACCCTTCACACTTCAGATGAAATGAAGCCCTTAGGCCTAAAGACCCCCCATCTATCTGCTTCTAATCTCCCAGCACTCACTATCTCCTGCTACTTTCGTTTTCCTGTCAAAGTTATCTTTTCATGTTTTGTTTGCCCATCTGCACCAGGGGCCGTGTGCAAAATGACACATGCGATAAATCGGCTGCCCCAAGACTGTTGTATTTATCTGTGTATGAAAGGACCCAAGCCCTCTGGACCTTTTCACTTTTAAGCTATTGCATATTTCTGACAGGAAATAAGACTTGTCTTGTTTCTGATATGTTGTAGATTTCAAATGTAGGTTTGCCAGAAATGTATAGAATTCTTGATGCAGATTTTATGAAGAACAGGACGTCAATGATGTGATGTTTAAAGTTTTTGCAGTTGAAACGTCATTTACTCTTCAATTTAACTTGCATTGTAAAGGCACAATGTATTTCTATTATAGGTTTTAATGATTACAAAGTAAATTTCACTATTGACTTGCCATAAAAACTGTAATTTGGGATTGTGCTATTTACAATGATGCAGTAGAGATTAAATCTGTAACAACTGTATTTAATAATCCATTAAAGTGGTGAGGAAGCTCATTTTAAAATGGCCTAACCATCTGCACAACATGGGTAAGGAGAGTCGATGTGATGAGTGGGACTGCTCTGACAAAGTCCTCTGCATCCACTTGGAGCTATTAATGTAAAGCTGGCCAACATTTTAGCCTCCTGGCTTTCTTTTTCATTTATTTATTTATTTATTTTTGCGCGCGTGTGTGTGTGTGTGTGTCCTGCTTGTCAAATTTCTTTTGTCATCATAAAAAGCTGGGGGCATCATGTGTTGGTCCTGCAGACTATAAATGGCCGGTTTGCCTGCTGGCCTTTAATTATAATACAAGTGCTGAAATTCAGATTAAATTGCTCAGAATGGTGAGGAGTTCACTGAATGACAAAATAAAATTATGATTACCACTTAATAAGAAAACACTAGTAATTGGTTTAGTTTGTAAGTGTTTTCATTTAAAGAAAACCCACAATATCTCCTTAAACTGTGTCAAATATTTTCATCATACTCAATGTTCATACAATTTCATTCATAACTTCTTTTAAAAGGGTTTTGTAAAAACCTTTTTTACAACATTAAACTGTTGTTTGAGCCTCTGTATAGCAAATGAAACCTTGTTGGGGTTCACAATGGCCCTGGTACCCTGAAAAATGGTCAAACATGAGAAAGACAAGTTAAGTACATAAATATTGATGAGCTATGTGCTGATTGGCTGGTTTACCCCAGTGACTCTATGGCACTGCCTAAAGCTGTAAACTGTACAGTATCTGGATAATTCGTTAGGCAAGTTGTGAACCCATCGGGCATTCACTCAAAGTCTGAAAATTCCTAGTTCATCCAGGAACTTTACGTGTATGCTCTGTAGTGCTTGGTGATATGACCACAAATTGTTATCGTGGTGTATTGAGTTCACCGCAATGACAAAAAATGGACTATTACTGTTTGCATGTGCAAGAAGAAAGGTTGTCCACTAGATATAACTGTGGCGGCATCATTTCTCCGCAGGAAGTTTTATTGATGGTATTATTTCCCCTAACCCATTCATTGCATTTATTTTTATTTGCTACTTAAACTGCAAAACAGAGTTCTAAGTGCCTTTTGTTAAGATTGATTGGTAAACCAAGCACAGGTTACCAAGTAAAAAAGTAAAAGAATCACATTCTCTATAAAGAGAAGTTGTCCTGAAACCTGTTGCTACCCTCTTTCAGCACACTTTACCTTCGCTTTGATCACATCGTTTTTGCTGAATCCATAAAGTAGCCAAATTATGTAAGCATTTTTGGGAACAAGCTTCCCTTTGACAAAATCTACCGCACCCACATGAGCCCCTGGCTTAATGTTTGGTGCTGCCTGCCAAGCGCTGCCGCGTCACAGAGCAGAGAGATGCCGCGAGCAGCGGCAAGTAGTGAGTGACGCAGAACGATGAGCTGCTTCTTTCATATTGAATGGTTGTCCCTTTGCTCACGTCTTTCCCATGTTACAGACTGGATTAGGTGGAGTAACTTGACTAGTTGCAGTGTTTCCCCTCTATATGCATTAAAGTGATGCTGTGCCAAAGCTGAAGTTCCAGCACCAGGCCTACAAAATGCCCCCCCCCCCCTGCTCTCACAGCCAACTTAAGGAAGCGAAACAACTCCATCCCCTTTCAAAGACAACGCATGGACCCAAAACGCACAGAAGTGAAACCCCCCCCCCCCCACGGGTCCTTCTCAAAAAATTTGCATATTGTGATAAAGTTCATTATTTTCTGTAATGTACTAATAAACATTAGACTTTTATATATATTGGATTCATTACACACAGCTGAAGTAGTTCAAGCCTTTTATTTCTAATATTGATGATTGTGGCATACAGCTCATGAAAACCCAAAATTCCTATCTCAAAAAATTTGCATATTTCATCTGACCAATAAAAGAAAAGTGCTTTTAATACAAAACAAGTCAACCTTACAATAATTATGTTCAGTTATGCACTCAATACTTGGTCAGGAATCCTTTTGCAGAAATGACTGCTTCAATGCAAAGTGGCATGGAGGCAATCAGCCTGTGGCACTGCTGAGGTGTTATGGAGGCCCAGGATGCTTCGATAGCAGACTTAAGCTCATCCAGAGTGTTGGGTCTTGAAGCTCTCAACTTTCTCTTCACAATGTACCACAGATTCTCTATGGGATTCAGGTCAGGAGAGTTGGGAGGCCAATTGAGCACAGTAATACCATGGTCAGTAAACCATTTACCAGTGATTTTGGCACTGTGAGCAGGTGCCAGGTCGTGCTGAAAAATGAAATCTTCATCTCCATAAAGCTTTTCAGCAGATGGAAGCATGAAGTGCTCCAAAATCTCCTGATAGCTAGCTGCATTGACCCTGCCCTTGATAAAACACAGTGGACCAACACCAGCAGCTGCCATGGCACCCCAGACCACCACTGACTGTGGGTACTTGACACTGGACTTCAGGCCTTTTGGCATTTCCCTCTGCCCAGTCTTCCTCCAGACTCTGGCACCTTGATTTCTGAATGACATGCAAAATTTGCTTTCATCCGAAAAAAGTACTTTGGACCACTGAGCAACAGTCCAGTGCTGCTTCTCTGTAGCCCAGGTCAGGCGCTTCTGCTGCTGTTTCTGGTTCAAAAGTGGCTTGACCTGGGGAATGCGGCACCTGTAGCCCATTTTCTGCTCACGCCTGTACACGGTGGCTCTGGATGTTTCTACTCCAGACTCAGTCCACTGCTTCTGCAGGTCCCCCAAGGTCTGGAATCGGTCCTTCTCCACAATCTTCCTCAGGGTCCGGTCACCTCTTCTCGTTGTGCAGCGTTTTCTGCCACACTTTTTCCTTCCCACAGACTTCCCACTGAGGTGCCTTGATACAGCACTCTGGGAACAGCCCAGAGTGCTGTATCAAATCTGATTCTATATTTCATTCAGAAATTTCTTTCTGTGTCTTATCCTCTTGCTTGAGGGTGTCAATGATGGCCTTCTGGACAGCATTCAGGTCGGCAGTCCTACTCATGATTGCTGTTTTGAGTAATGAACTAGGCTGGGAGTTTTTAAAAGCCTCAGGAATCTTTTGCAGGTGTTTAGAGTTCATTAGTTAATTCAGATGATTAGGTTAATAGCTCGTTTAGAGAACCTTTGCATGATATGCAAATTATTTGAGATGGGAATTTTGGGTTTTCATGAGCTGTATGCCAAAATAATCAATATTAGAAACAATAAAAGGCTTGAACTAATTAATCTAATATAAATGAAAGTCTAATGTTAATCAATACATTACAGAAAATAATGAACTTTATCACAATATGCTAATTTTTTGAGAAGGACCTGTAAAGTGACTTTGGTAAGAGTCATACATTTTTGCACTAGTGCTCTGTCATTCTTTGTTTTTTTTCCTCTCTTCCAACAAAGACGTTAGCAGTAGCTTGGCCTAGCGTTGATCTGCAGTTTGCATTACCCCCACCAACATATGTCACTGGCAGTGTGTGAATTGTGCATGTTCAGTCTTTCATATGCTTAAGACATGTTAAACCAGCTTTATTCAGACTGAACAGTTTCTCCGTGGCCATTGCAATATTTCTAATTTGCATATGGAACCAGGTCACAGACAGCACAGGCTGTGTGACATGGTACATTTGACACCCCTAACTGCCTTTATTCAACAACAAGGTAAATGTGATTTTAAATTCTAGGACAAAGGGAAAGTATTCAACAGATGCTCCAGTTAGTAATCCATTTCCCTAGCTGTTTTTCTCCCCTCGTATTTTGCATTCACCATGGCCAGATTTTTATTATTTAACAATGTTGTGGGAGGCCATTCAAGAATTGTTTACAGCATCCCTGCAAAACAAATGATCCCAAGGCAGAGTGTGATGTAAGACTCAGTCAGTTTCTCTTATTGAAACACAATTTAGCATTTTCACTCACATTTTTGTTGGACTGCAATGTTTTTGTTTTCTTTTTGTTTTAATGTTTAAAACCAACCTACTATTTCTCCAGTGAGAGACCTCAGAGCTTCTGCCTCGCCTTTGCTTTCCAGAACTTTTTTTGATAGATTATGATGGTGCAGAAAAGGAGGGAAAATATAGGGTCAAGGAAACGAAAGACTCGGGAGCAAAGCTATGCCTTCAAAGATGACCGGAGGTGTACGTCATGAGTTCAAGGGTGGTTCCCTTTACTCTTCTAACACCGTCCTCGCTTTCTTCTTCTTTCACTCTGGTCCATGCAGTGCCACTTCCGTGTGGAAGTTTGATAAAGGGTAGAAAAGTCATCTGTTTTTAAAGGAAAAGGAGGGCACCCGGACAGGGAAGAGGCTGGCGGTATGCTGGGATGGGTTTTGAAGGCAGATGAAAGAAAAGGACAGAAATGAGACATGGAAGCTAAAGGGATAAAAAAGATTAAAGGAAAGAGTTATTGTAAAAGAGAAACAAAAAATACAATTGCTGTGAAGTGTGTAACTATAGAGGCATGTTGAAGCTAGGGGAAACCAAGCAGTGGAAAGGCTGTAAAAGTTTATTGGCTTCAATGGCTTTTACAGATTTTCATAGAGGAGGCCACTTTCAAAGTTACTGAGAAAGTTTTCCTGTGGAGCGGACTGTCAGAAAGATGAAACACCCCAAGCTCGGACACAAAGATTTACAGTGTCAGCTAGGCGCTTTAGCCATCATCCTGTGTTTGGCTGAATGCCATTTGTTAGGCTTGGTTATTTATTTTTAAATTGCAGCGTGTTCATGCTTTTGTTGTTGCGTGTATGCCAGAGTGCTGGTAAACTGGAGCAAGAGTGGATAAATGTAGGGAAAACGGACCGAAATGTGCATCAAACAAGACGGGCAATCTAACAAGTTACAAATGCCTCGTCTTGATGCCTCGAGACAGATTTGAAGTCTTGCAACATAATCAAGTTGCTACACTGGTGTTGAATTTGCAGCGTTTTGAGCTTCAGTCTGGAACATAAATGGGCTGCAAGTTTCATCAGCCTGTAGACAAATCAATAGTCCAGCAGATCCAGCGTGTGCTTTCGTGAGACGAAGCAAAAGCTCTCAGGCATCCTGCAAATGTGCTAACATCTAACCTACAACTAATATTTAACTTTAATAAATATCAAATTGAGTTGCCTGTGCATGCTAAATGATTTATGGATGATGATGCATCTGCATGCTGCAGCGAAGGTGGCACACAGTACTTTAAGGAGAAGTTTTCAATGCTACATTGAATTGTTCGAATAGTGTTGGGGGAGTCTTAACATCTGAGCTGTTGAAGGACGTGTTTGAGTCTTGGCTGAGGTATGGAGGACGTACATTAGAGACCCAAAGCGAGATGATGCTGAGGCAGAAAGATGGATTGAAGGGATAAAAAGGAGGTAGTTAAAAACAAATCCAAGGATTTTCCCTTGCAGCAGGCTCTTCATTTTTTAACGTCTACCATCTTTCTGCTGTATCCCCATTTATCCCTCTCCTGACCCTCATGTCTTGTTGCCCACCTACATCTTTCAACCAGTGATGAGCCTTTTTTTCCTAGCTTGGCCTGCATCCACTAAAGCAGCTGTGAAGGGGAAGATATTCAAATAGGGGATTGACACCATGTAGCTACACCCTGCAAAGGACAACGAAGATTAATGAGATGGAAATTTAAATGGAATGATGTTATGGGTGATGGAGGGAGGAGAGATGAGTTTCAGATTTGAATTCATGCACACATTTAGATGCTAGCCCCTTCAGCTTTTATGTTGACTGTCTCATTGCTAATTATATCCTGTTGACAGCCTGTCAAAAATCAAGAGTTAGTAACTTAATAACATTTTAAAAAAGAGATGCTAATGGCATACATACAGAGACACCTCAATCCTGGAAGCATCAATTTATACCTGCAGACATGCCAGAAGTAAGAGCGCTAGTGTCTGGCAGCTTAGTTGCAAAAACGTCAGAGCCTAATCAATATGAAGAAGAAAATATAATTTCTATAGCGCCTCTCAAGATAAAAATCACGAGGCACTTCACAAAAACACAAAATGTAAAAATATAAAGAATTTAGAAAATAGTTAAAATATATTTAAAATGAGCAAAAAGTAGACAATTGTGATTAAAAAAAAAGTTAAAAAAAAGAGTGAATAGGAAAGAGGGGAATCAGTGGATCCTGAGGTTGGTGGAATAGGTGGGGAGAGCAGAATAAAGAGAGAGAGGTGAAGAAGGTCATACAAAAGCCAGCTTGAACAAGTGAGTCTTCACCTGCTTTTTTAATGAGTCCACTGATCTCAGGCTCAGGGGGAGAGAGTTCCAGAGTCAAGGGGCCACAGCAGCAAATGATCTATCACCTTTTGGTCTTTAGCCTGATGCGCTGCACCACCAGTAGGCTTTGATCACTGGACCTCAGGGACCTGCTGGGGTTGTAGGGACTAAGAAGATCACCAATGTAAGATGGTGCTTGTCCATGTAAGGCCCTATAGACCAGAACTAGGTTCTTGAAATGAACCCTGAAGTTGACTGGCAGCCAATGAAGCTGGAGGAGAAGCGGGGTGATGTGGGTGTGTTAGGAGGACTTGGTCTGAAGCCGAGCACAGGCGTTCTGAACCACCTGTAGACGGTTCAGGGAGGTTCTGCTCAGACACGTGAAAAGAGAGTTACAGTAGTCTAAGCGTGAGGAGATGAAGGGGTGGATAACTGTCAAGTTCAGAGCGGGACAGAATAGGACTCAGCTTTGCAATGTTCCTGAGATGGAAGAAGGAAGAGTGAACAAGAGAACTGACATGAGAATCCAGGGTGAGAGCTGGGTCAAAGGTCATGCCAAGCTTCCTGACGGAAGGTTTGTTGTGAGAAGCAAGCTGACCAAGAGAGTCTCTGACTTTGGGAACCAGCTTGTCTGGGGCACACATGAGGATCTCAGTCTTATCTTCATTCAGCTGTAGAAAGCTCCCAGCCATCCAGGTTTTGATAAGAGTCTAAGCAGGTGTGTAACAGCTGCAGCTTAGACATCTCATGGGGCTTAAAGGAGATGTACAGTTGGATGTCATCTGCATAAAGATGGTAGGAGATTACTTTGAAGGAGCTCAGGATATGCTGAAGAGGGAGCAGATAGAGGAGGAAGAGCAGAGGCCCCAGCACAAAACCTTGTGGGACACCATGGGTAATGGAGGTGGTAGAGGACCTAAACTTGGGGAGGGCCACAGAAAAAGAGTGCTCAAAAAGATAAGAGAACCACTCCAGAGCAGAGGTCTTTATAGAGTTAACTAGTTTGGTTAATTCAGGCAAAGAAACAGGAGCAAAACTATCTAGGATGATGGGTCTGGTTGGAGACGGGAGAGGCAGCGATAAGGCTGAAGGAGAGATGCTAGATCTAACCTTATTGACTTTGTCCACTAAGAAAGACAGAAAGTTCTCACAGTCTGTAACAGAGTGGATGGAGGCTGTAGGAGAGGCAGGAGAGACAATACTGCTGATGGTGTTAAACAGCACCTTGGGGTTCCCTTTGCTCTGGGACACCAGGTTGGAGAAATAGGAAACCCTAGTGTCTCTGACTGCAGAGTTAAAGGATGTCAGAAGATCCTTTAGGTGCAGCAGATGGATGTGGAGATGGGTTTTCTTCCACAAGCGCTCAGTTTTTTCTGCATTGGCGCGTAAGGCTGTGAAGGCTGTCATTAAACCAGGGAGTAGGGTTCACTGCAGGAACTGATCTGGTTCTGACAGGACAGATGTTATCCAGAATGGAGAGGCAGTGCTCGTTAAACTAAGAAGTTAAGGAATCTGGGTCGTTATCAGAAGAACAGGGTGGATCAAAAGCAGCAGAAAAATTGCTGGCTGTGCTCTCATTAAGAAAATGAGAACTAACCATACGGTGAGCAGGAGGTGGGGATGCAGAAACTGACAAGTTAAAGAAAATGCAGTGGTGATCTGAAATATAAACGTCCTCAGGACAAACACTGTCAGCATTTAGACCCAGGGTAAAAACAAGGTCTAGAGTGTGCCCCTGGTGTGTGTGGGGCCAGAAACATGCTGGGTAAAGCTGAAGGAGTCCATAAGGCTGGAGAAATTCATGGCAAAGTGATCAGAGGGATCATCAACGTGGATGTTAAAGTCACCAACAATCACCAGTCTGGACAGCTTCACAGTGGAGGATAGAAAATCACTAAACTCCTGCAGGACAGAACTGTTTGGACCAGGTGGACGATAGACCACAGCACAGTAGAACGGGTCCTTACGGCCGACTTTAATCAGCTGCAGTTCAAAGGAAGCAAAGTGACAAGAGGTTGTAGAGCTACATGGAAGATGGTTTCTGAAAACAACAGCTAGGCCTCCACCACGACCAGAACCCCGGGGCTGGCTAAGAAAAGAATAACCACTCGGGCAGAGTTCAATCAGACCAGAATAATCAGATGTTTGCTGCCAAACTTCAGTCAGAAACAGAAAATCCAGGTTTTTAGAGAGAAGTAAATCATTGAGCAGGAAAGACTTATTGTTAACAGAGCGGGTATTTAATAGAGCCATGCTGAGTGAGGTGGAGGAATCAAACTACAGAAACAGCTGGAGTTAGTGGACATAAATTAGCAGGGTTAGATCCACAGTGTTTATAAAAACCACTTATGGAGGGAACAGGAGGAGAAACAACTGAGGAATGAGGATAAACGGAGAAACTGCGCCGCAACGCGGCCTGATGGGAATGCGGAAGTGGCGCTCAAGTCGCCAAACAAAGGACAAGAAGCTAGAAGATCACGCCGATGTTTACTAGATAAACCACACTTTAAAAGAAGTCTTATTCTCACCTGGATTCCTGCTTGTTTACCTCTTTTCCTCTGACTTTTTCCCGGGACCGGATAAACATCGCAGGCGGCGGCCTGGTTGGAATCGTCATTTGGCTCCGGGCCAGTGCGCCACTCAGATTAAGCAAACGGAGAGGTGCGTCCTCGGTGCATCTTGAGCAATAGTGAACGAACGGAAGGACAAAAGAGTCTGACGATCATAGGAGATGGTAGCAGGGACACTACTGAAGAGGATCGCAGACAGGAGCAAGGTGGAAAAGAGGAGGTTAGCCAAGCACAGGCGCCATCTTGTTACCGACCGGAAGCGGAAATCATTAGCATAGGAATTTGAGATGCAACAGTCTTTCACATTTAATTTCCATTTAGCTGTTTAGATTTTCCTCTTTTACCCTAAGTACTTTTACACCATAGAGGGAACAGTTGTTTACAGGTTAAGGTTCCGCTCGACCCTTTTTCTGCAGAACTACTTCTGATTCACATGTTGCAGCTGCTCATTAATTAGTTCCACTTATCAGAGAAAGAAAATGTGAAATATAGAAGAAAGAAGCTATATAGAAGATAAAGATACTAAGACTGTTCAGAATTTTAGGGATGTCCCGATACAACTTTTTCACATCCGATATACCGATCTTGCAGCCTTCAGTACTGACCGATACCGATATCAGTCGGATACAATATCAGCACAAATCATACGCACTTTTATCTATTTCGTAGTGTAGAATGTATGAAAGTCTTGATCAAGTGATATTACTCAGAGACAAGAGCCAGTAACAGTAAGTATGAAAAAATGAACTTTCATTTAACCATTGGTTGCAAAAATGTAAACCTTAACGTACTGCTTATATCAGAGATTTTTGATGCAGTCCGATATAATCAGATAGTGTTTTTGGGCCGATATCGAATTTCCTTCGATATCGATATCGGAACGAGACATCCCTACAGGATTTTTTGGCCCCTTTTGGATGTCAAGTCACAAGGTTGGTGTACTTCATTAGCTTAATGTGATAAATACACTTGTTTGATTATGATGTAAAAGTATATTTTCTGATATGAAGTATTTTTCTGGAGTTTTACGTGAATAGTTCTCAAAAGTTGTTGTGGCCAAAATAAACCCTGTTCTACAAATCTGCATTGTGCCTATGTCCATCCTTGAGGGTGCTACAATATATTTGGCTAAACTGCAGAGAGGGCACAAATGCATCAGCAGCAACACATTCCCTCTACAGCTATTTCTACTAGATGAAGCTCATTATCTGCCATACTTAGAGGAGAGAGAAGTTGACTCAATCCCTTTATGTATGTATTGGACCGGCTCAGAACACAGTGACGCACAAAGTTACAGACAATATCAAAATAAGGAAGGGGAAGTGATGCATCCAGTTAGCTGTGGGTTTGAGAATTTTAGAATTGTTTAGGTGATTAAAATACAGCACTCAGATATTTTCACGTTTTGAACGCCTGTGGCTCACTTCAAATCCAAGGTTAAAATGCTCCTAACTGGGTGACCCCACCAATCTCACAAGAAAGCAGTGTAGTAGGAACAGCTCAACACAATTTTCACTTCAGTCTTCCCAATGATCCAGATAAAACCTGATTGATGTGATGTACGGTGGACTGACGGGGTGAGCATTCACTCCAGGCTAGTAAGAGGAGCAGCTGTGCTACAGCATCCCCTGCGTGTGTTGTCTGCTACGTAGTGTAATGTCAGAACAATCAGTGTTTGTCTTGTTTGTCTCTCAGATCAGATGAGATGGATATCCTGAACCTATAGTATGACCCAGATGTTTATCTCTGTGTCGGGACTGAGTTATGTATCTCGGCGAAGGTTAAAATTGGCTGTGCTAAGTGCCTCCCTGGCTCGGTTTAAATGCTGCAGGGAGGACAGTAAGTGCAAGGGACTTGCAGTCAGGTCATTTGAGGCAAGCATTTGGTGTGTGTGTTTGTGTGTGTGTGTTTGAATTTATATACATATATATATATATATATATATATATATAGATAGATAGATAGATAGATAGATAGATTACAAAATGTATTTAGTTGGTTATTAGTTTGTGTTTGACCTGTTATAATCTTGTTGCTGAACTTAAGTCCTTTTTCTCCCCCTCAGTTGTTTAACTGAAATGTTTTTGTCTTTGAGTTTCGAAAAAAGTTGTTGCTTCTGCTAAGCCGGTACAAACTCTTGTACTTTATGTGCTGCACAATAAAACTTGACTTCTTTGTGAATTACGTTCCAGAGCAGTCTCTTCTGTGGATTATCCTTGGAGAAAACACAATTCCAGTCCCTTATCATAGCTGCAACCAACCCAAGCAGAAACTTGTATCTCCCTCTCTGCAATTACTTCATACACCATTTTTTTTCCAACAGCGAGCAGAATTTTCCCCCCTCCCAAAGTCTCTCCTGTCTTGTCTCTCTAGTTCTTTTGTTCTGCGCCCCTCGTCTCTCTTTTAATTTTTTATTTATTTTTTTCCCTTGTTTTACTCTGTCAGTGTTATAGCCACTGAGTCCCACGTGTAAGCCCTGTCCTGGTAAACTTCTATAAATACCATGAGATGATCTTGGCCATCAGCGTTTCCCCGGCTTCTCTGCAGTGCTAGCAGCTTTATCATTTTCTCACATTTTATTGAGTCTTTAGATTATAAATAACCAGCCCAGCAAATCCTCGGTGAAAATGTCAAACCATTTTCTAATATATCGAATGGAACAAGCTCAATTATCGATGACATTTCCTGTTAATGTTTCTAAGGACATTTCTGGGGCTGTAATCAGATCTGCTCACTGTTCATCACCTTGTAATATTGTTTTTGTCTCAAGGAAACGCCAAAACAATGAAAAATTGATGCACATCGTTAATTTATTTATTTATTCTAAAAACCTCGCTGATGCATTTCTATAAGACAAGTCACTAAACTGTTCAGTGCTAAATGTCTTTTGGCCTCATTTCCCCTTCCCTGCCAGTGTGAAAACTCTCTCTTGTTCGTCGTCTAATAAATGGGACAGGGACGGTCATGTAGGGAACAGAAAGTACTGTGTGAGGAAATGAGATTTTTGAAAAGCCAGTTGAATCTTTTAGTTTAAAAACCACCTGGAAGAAGTTTTAAGCTGGTGACTTAATTATTCTAATCATCCGATAGATTCTTGAAAAGCTCCCACCTGGTTCCTAAAGGAAAAAATAAAAACAAACTGCTTCCTTTTGATCATATAAGTAAAATGTTAGCAATGTGAAATTCAGTCTATTTCAGATGTGGCTTGTTGAAAGACATTTTCTTTGCAAGAACAGCAGCCAAGATTCAGACTCACCTGGTACACGGTGTCCTAGATTTTCACTGTAAAGCACTGTTGGAGACACACATTTTGCAAGCAACAATAAAGTATCCATCTGTTCATGGGGAAACATTAGATATTAATTTAATCCCTCAATCTGCAGAACAGAAACTAATGCCTGATTACACACGAGCTATTTCAAAGTAGGGATTGGCTCTTGGATATTGACCATCTGTGATTGGCTGATTCCATCAACTCTGTTTTGTTTCTGTCCCCACATTATTTAGGTTGAATTAATTTAGCCTTTCAGGACACCTCACCTGCAAATGTATAATCCTAACAAACAATCTGATCATCTCAGACACAACCCACCTCGTCTATTTTAGGTTTCTGACAGCAGAGCAGCCTGCTTTACATTTTATTGCTTAGCAACAATTTGTCCTATATACGTGATTTAAATGGAAGCAGTGCCTTGGTAAAATTTCTCATATTAAGCAGAAAGATACAGCAGCCTATAAATATTTTAGAAGTTCTTTTGAAGAAAGATTACACACATCCGTGTGTTTGTGAGTTCATAGAGGAAATAAACAATTTCAGAGTTGATGTATGTGCTTAAAGGGCTACTAGACAGTTTTGCTCACTTTTAGCACCCCCTAGTGTTCGTTAAAAAATGTTGTGGTTAAACCAAAAAAAAATCACACTTATCTCCTCACTGTGCGTTTGTCTTTTTAACACCTAATCCAACAGCTGAAATGTCTCCTCAGCTTTCATTCGTTTCTAGAGGAGAAATTCTTCACTAAATCAAACAAATCAGCTGTGTTCACGGTCTAAAACATGCAGGAAAATTGCTGGAAGCAGACTCCAGCTCCAGTCCACAGCTCCCTCCATCAGCAGGGAGCAGCCCGCCAACTCCGAAGTTGCAAGTGTGGTTTTCTGGCCACAGGGGTAGGAGGGGTCTGAGTAGCATTTCATAAACCCTGTAAAGTTTTTTTTTGGCACTTTCTGGCTCAAGAAAATCATTTAAAAATATGAAAAAGTTGCATAGTATCCTTTAAAAATGCTTTAACAGAGCCTTTTCTGCGGATGTAACTGTTGAGAAATATTATACGCAGCATTTAGCCATCGTTCTAGTGAATGGGTGTGTTTCCACTGCCCGCAGAGCGTTGCGTTGTGGAAGGGTCTCAGAAGATGCTTGTATTTCTTTTACAGTTATATGTGAAAGTTGACAACTCGGTTCCTTTTTTGGTTTCAAAAACTCAGTTAAAAGCACATAACACAGGAGAACCTTTTTTAGGTAGTAAAATGCCATTCTCAGCATCTTGCTGCAAGATGGCCACTCAAGCCACTGAATCACTCGGATGCCCCACTAAATCTGATTTTACTTCTCTGCCATGTATATTTGTGAGTCTGTCCCGAGGCGGTATATCTGTCATAGTGGAGAAGCTCATTAAATTAGACCTCGAGTCGAACAGCAAAGAAAGACCTTAGGAGAGAGCTGTGGCGTTATTAGCAATAAGCTCAAGGCTTCAACTCCCAGCTGAAACTCATCAGATTACCGCACATTAAACGGCTCCAACCTGCTTGTTGAGTTGTAGTAGCAAAGTCAGGCCATTGAGTTTATCGAGTTAAGAATTAAAATAACAAGATGAAAACAGATTAATGTAGAGCTGGTAAAGCGTCTTCTTTAAAGTTTACAAATGTACAAATTGTTTCAAAGAAAGGAGACGAGCTGTAGGAGTTTACGTTGTTCAGTTTCTTCTTGGACATTTTAAAACACGAGGGAATTTAAACAATGTTTTCAATGCTTCCTTCATATGCCCATTTCAATGGAAATAGCTGTATAGAAGAGCATGTCTTTCCTGACCCTGGCCTCTAATGTCTTTGTCTTTGCCCAGGTATCGAATGCCCACGTAGCTCCCGGAACCTGCCTGGCGGGGTGCAGGTGGCCGAACCCTTCAGTGATGAGGCCATGCTGTTCACCAAAGAGCTGGTGTTGCAACGAGAGGTAGGCCACGGACGTTTTCTCCCTGTTTTTTTTATGGTCCAAGTGTACTGCAGAGGATAACATTTTTTACGTGTGTGTGGGGGGGGGTGGGGGGGGGGGTACTTTTTAGCAACAAATGTAGAAAAGCTAAGATTATTTGTCCTTTAAGGAGTTTTTAAAGGAAGTCCCTGCTTCTTCCTTCATTTGAGAGAAAAACCCGTATGTGGCTCTTTTTAAACTTTTGCAATTATCTTTCAGTCATCACTTCCATTCAGTTTACTCTTCTCCTAGAGACGTCTTTGTTAGGGTGAGGAAACTGTGGTTTTAGAATATGTTAGGATATTGCTAGATGGTGGCATTATTTTACTTATTTTCAGGTAACATCTGAGTTTATTCTTACACCGTCAAGACAATTTATGTAAACATGGGACCACTGGCTTTAATAAGCTGATTAAATTATTTACTCCCAGTTGAACATTATGACAGCATTAAACACACTGTACCCATCCCTTCAGTGATGTCGAATCTCATAAAAATTGTAGAAAAGGTTTACATAATCTTGTAAATGACCCACTGAAACACACACACACACACACACACACACACACACACACACACACACACACACACCCTTCTTATACCCTTCTGACAGAAAGCTCACCTGATACTGGATCAGTGCTCCTGGACTTTGGAGAAGTCCATCCACTGTGTGCCTGCTCATTCACATGCTAATAGGTTTTTATAAGAAGCAGTGAACGGACCAAATCCATGATGGAACGAGCTATAATCCTCCCACCACTTATCCTGGCCACACACTTACTCTCTTTTGCTTTTGCATTTTTTTTCCCTTCTTCTTCTGCATCTTTATCTCTTCTGTAAAGGGATTTTATGTGTGGGGTGGCTGACTCCACTGTCCTCTGCTGTTTCATTGTGATGGAAATGGGGTCTTAGCTAGTGTCGCAGGTGAGCTAATGTTGAAACTGGTGTGTGTGCAGGTTTGGCAAGTTGACAGCACTTTGAGAAAGCCTGGGTTCAAAAACAAAACTGAAGTGGGCTGAATGCAAAAGTGCAGTTTCTAAACATTTGTAAATTGTGCCTGTGTTTTTAGGAGTTTTATTTGGGAAAATATTATAGAAAAAGAAAAAATTCTAGTAAAAAATAATTCCAGAAATCCACTTTAGTGTCTTTATCTTCTAATCATGTACTTGCAGCAATGTGTTTTTCTTCTAGTCTTCTGATGGTTTAATCCCTTTTTGCATCATAACATCAACTGAAGCAGCAATTTTCATTATTTTTATTTACAGTTGAGCTTTGGGTACATTACAGAAACAACCCTGCATCTTAAATGGAATCTGAATGACTACCTCTATATAACCTTCTGTGGTGTAGGTGCATTGATGTAGAGGCAGGAAAAATATAATACACTGATATCACTATTTCATCAAAAATCACCCCAAATGTAAATAATTTAGTAAGTTACTGAAAAATAAAACCAAACTATGTCCCTAAACAGCCCAAAGGAGAGGAAATCTAAGCCAGCTAATATTTTTGAAGGGATTCGGGTTGTGGGAGAACTATTCTATTCATATCAGAATTATTCACATCATCTACATAATGTGTAAACGATGTAAATGACAAGATGCAGTTTATAGTAACTCGACAGCATTTTGGCAGATTTAGTGTTAGCTACCTTGTGCTAATAGGCTCTAGTTATGCTAACATATGGCAATATATAAATCACCAACCAGCCCATGGTAACGTCATGTTAATGGAGCAAATCTAGTGATAATCAAGACACTGATGGTACATATTACTTTCATGAACACACTGTGATCATGCTTAATGTGTCACATCTAAAATTGTCCTTGTGGAAACGGTCCATCTGTCCTACAGATGATGCTACAACCTCTGTTTTGGCAAATTGTCAGCCTGTGAAAGTCCTTAATAACGTATTACTGTCATGTCACCCATCCTTACAAGGGGCAATGCTACAAAATTGGTAAACAAAGCACAAAAAGACAAACACGTGTAGTTTCCATCCCACTGCAGGGATCAATACTGTTATTTCAAGGTGTAACACTCAAAAGAAACATGTTTTGTTATGACTAAAGCCCCCTTCAGACAGGCCATGAAAAACGGAAAAGTTCGGGGCTCTGTCCTTAAGACCTTTATGTCTGAATACAAACATCCGGATAACCTTTTCTGTAATTAAACCGGACGAAGCCCCTAGTAGCAGGACCAGACTTTTCAGGGACAGGGTGTCTGCTTCAGACTGGTAAGGTAGAGTTCCGGAGAGGGAGGAGGAGGGGACCGGGGGACGCCGTGCGCACCTAGATAGCTCACTCCTGTAGCATGCGGCGAACCATGGCAGCTTGCCTCCTACGGTACCGTCTCCTAGACGTGCGACGGAGCGCTTCACACCGCTTCCATGATTCCTTTAACCATTGAGCTTCATCATCCAGGTCTCTTATGCGTCTTCGTGTGCGCAGAATTATGCTCAACATAAGTCCCATCAGTGAGAGGAATTCTGTCTCTTCGTCGGCCATGTTTGACTGAATGGCTTTGTTTGGGTAAATGACGCATGTACGCCCGCCGCACTATCTGGGTTCAGCCCCCCCAACCCCCCCACCCCAGACTGAAAACACAGTTCTGGTTAAAAACCGGACTGAATTGTCCACACATATTCCAGAATGTCAATCTGAGAAGGGTTTAAGACCACCAGAAGCCATAACTTTGATTTCAACTCGATGACAGCACTCCACATTCTAGCTGATTGGTAACGAACCCATTAAAAGAAACCGGCCAGGATTTTTTTAAAAACTTTTCTTCGGTTTTGTTTTGCAATTGGATGAATGCTGCCACCAATCAAGCTTGCTTTTGAACTTCAAAGCACACACAGCCAAGTGGTTCCACAGAAAAGTCCACAACGTGCACTTGTGTCTGCAAGAAGTGCCTGTCCTCAAATGACAACATAGAAGAAATGTAATGGTCAGGTTTTCTGGCACATTTTTAAAGTAAGTAAACCACGCTGCTGCACTGTCGAGGCCTTCTTGTATAAAGTTTCAAATTCCAATTAAACAGTTGCCATCATGCCCATAACCACCTTCATCCACACTAACCTTCTCCTTTAGCCAGTCGTTTGTGGTGTCAGCAAATTATTTGCAGGTAGGTGGGAGTTATCAGGCATGACCGAGCTACATAATGAGTCCAGAGCTCACTGTGGGGGCTGATTGGTTGGCTGCACTGACCTGCTGTTTAGGCTAATTCGAACACACTTTCTCACAGGAACACATTCGACTTGCTGAAGACACAATCAAGCTTTGACACACCTAAATCGGCACCTTTCCTGCTGAAAAATAATTGAACGGGAGAGAAAAAGAAAAAAATTAATCACTCAAGTGAGCCAGTCATCTAGCTGGAAGATTCACATGGTAGCGTTAATGTCATACAATCGGTGGCTGTTAAACACGATGGAGCTGCCTGAGACGGAGTTGGACGGAAGAGGTGAGAGGAAGCGCTGGAGCTCTAATGAGTAGCAGCAGAAGATGAAAGATCGAGAGGAAGAACCCATCAGCACTGCTGATCTCTTCTCTCCATCTTTTATTTTCACCACAACTTAAACAAACACATTACCGAGATGTGTCGCACTCCAGCACGGAGTAACACGCAATCTTGTTTAAAAGCATCTGATTGCAGCAGCTTTCCAAGATGTTCCTAAGGTGTCTCAGGTGAATAACATTTGATTTGAGTTTTGGTGGCATATTCATTTGCATTCATGAAATATTTTTCTCACTTGTGCACCTTGGCACCAATTTGCATTCTCAGGGGGGGCTTTGTTGAGCTTGTATGTTGACTCTGTGATCTTTATGCCACGTCCTTTGCCGCTTCCGTACATATGGCTCATTTCTGTCTAATTAGCCATTTCCTTGTCCTTGTATCCTAAAATGGTGAGTTTGCTACTAGCTTGAACACTCATCACTTCTAGTTTTTTACCATCTGTTTCTCATCTCATCTTCCCTGTCCTCTTGGTAAAATGCTGTTTTAATTTATCTTGATGCAGACATTCATAGTTACTGCAGCACCCAGTGATGGGAAAGTTTGATTTTCCTCGTCTGTTTTCCCACCCGACACTACCCAATTCCCCGATTTCATGGATACGCTGTCACTTTTTCTTTTTTGAAAATAGAAATCCTTTTGTGTTTATCTTCTCCGTCTTCCCACATCCCAACCCCCCCCCCCCACCACCACCACCACCCCCCCTCTGTGTACTTTTAATCTATGACAGACACTGTTCCCATTCCCAGCGTGGAACTAGCAACAGCAGCACGGAATTCTGAGGAGAATGAGCACGATAGTAAACAGCATTCCCCAGATATTTCCATTTTTAGGTTTTCATTTCTCTCATCTCCCACCTTCCATTGACCAAAACACCCATTCACTATCTCAGTCACCGAGCCTCCTCCTCGATTTCGGCTAGTAACTTCAAAAGCTCATGCAAACCAGCAGGGAGGTGAACCAATGAGCTTTAACACCTCGACTTGTTTATCTTAGATGAGTCGGTTGACTTGAAACAAGTCACATATTCATAAGAAAAATTATACATTTCCAACTGTCTCATTAAAATTCTGCACACCTAATAAGTGTCGTTCAACCTGGGGTGACAGTGTGACGCTTGCTTCAAAGCAAAGTGCCAGATCTCTTAAAGTAAGGAGCTATTTTTAAAGCCATGTGCTAGTTGTTGCTCGCAGGAAATACATTTCTCCTTTTTTGTTTTAAATCCATGTTTAGTTAGGATCTGTCATATGTTATGTGCACACACAGATTTGTCTCCTCATCTTTTAATATACGTTATTGCGTATTTCTTGCTCTGACTGATCACCAGGTGGATGAAGGAAGCAAGGATGAGAGGAGGATGTGAATTGGTTTGAGCGACGATGAGAGCAGGCTAAGTGGACTGTAATTTCCAGTGTACCGTTCTGCCTTCATCCTGTCAGTTCTGTTGACCTCATTCAGTCTGGGTGGTCTCATCGTCAGCGCTGCCCGACTGCCTACTCATATCTTTTATCTTACACATTTAAAATCCTCCTACCTGTGGGCTTGAAAGGAAAACATGGCCAGAAATCCCCTGATCATATGATGTAATTGCTGACTTATTCATCCCCAGATTCTATTTCACTGATCAAACATAATTATTCTGTTTTATTTTTACAACTATACCTAATTGTAGCTTTATGGACACCTTCTTTTAGTTGATTATTTTGTTTGGATTGGGCATAAAAACCAACTTTAATGGATCAAAACAAGTACACATATGTACTTACCTCTGTTTCTTAAGTGCTGTAGTTTGAGGTGTCATGTGGTGTTGCGTGGCATCTTAAACCAGACCCAGTCGTGCCTATAAAGGCATCCCCTCACACCCAATTTTCCCACCCTGTGAGAGGAAAACTTTGTGCTCCAGACTGCCGTTGGTAGGGGTTGGCACAGGCTGCCTTCAGACCTGCAGGAGGCTGTGCTGTGGAGCACTGATGAGTCACTGTGCCAGCATGGCGTCACAGATGCCTTGCTAATGCCTGCCTCTAGATCTCTCTCTGCCTTGATAACTGTTCTTGGTGAGCATTTTAATTAAATGCAAATAAGCCCAACACCTTAGTAATATCAAGAGGATTTTGCTTTCTGTTCTCTCTGAATGTGTGTGGTAATCCCGGTTAAACCTCAACCACAAGTCTAAAACGGGAACACAGTGGCAGTTGGATAATTGAAGTGTTTCTTTTCTTTTTGTCCCAACATGTTTGTGGGTACTTCAGTTCCAGTCGTTGGATTGAGCTTTTCTTTATTTGAAAAAAAAAATCAAAAATAAAACAGAGCCACTCAAAATGAATCCTTCAAGGCTTTCAACCCTCTTATATTCATTTTATTTTGAAAACCAATGCCTGCAGGACAGCTTCAGATTTTTTAATGTAATTTATTCTCTCACATTGATTTCCAATCAAGCTTGAATTATTTTAGCGCAAGGTCGATTACACAAATTCAGTATCTCGCACTCTTTAACCACGTCACTTCATCTCCTCTTCACTCTTACGCTTCCACCCTTTTCCCCTCCTCAGTATTGACCTTGTTCCCCAGTAGGGGTTTTGTATATTCTTGACTTGTTTTTCCTGTCTCGTACCTTGGCATACACATGCGCTCTGTGTGTATGAGAGGCGAAGAGATGGACAGAAAGAGTAGACGGAATGAATAATGCATGGTGTGGTTTCTTGGTCAGTGAGACAGACGGTAGGGACTGAACTGCCCCTCAGGTCCTTTTTTCCATCACATTTTATAGTTAAATAAACCAAAAGTGCAGAAGGCAGCTTCATGTTTTAAGTTAGTGCTGCTTTACAGCCTCATATGAGATCTAGTCACCCGTTCATTATTTTATCCGGAGGTGAACATGAATTTTAACATTTATTGCCAGCTTGTAATTAAAATTGTAAGAAACCGGTACAGCAATATAAAACATTTCTGCTTTTTTGTTCTATTAGGATTAATATAAACTTGTATTACAGCACTTTTCTCTCTGGGATCTGTGTGACATTAAGTAGTCTGAGATCTCAAAAAGTTAAAACATTATGCTCTAAAGAAATTCAAGAAGAAAATAACCAAAAACATTTAAAATACTGAAGGCCTCACTTGATTTAAGGTCATGACTTGATAATATACAGGGGAACGAGTTTGTAGAGTCCTGCTGACGTAAAGGACTCACAATTATCATAGAAAGCCATATTGATTATCCAGAATGGTCACACCTACAGTCAAACATGGTGGTGGTAGTGTGATGGTATGTGGAAGCTTTGCTGCATCAGGACCTAGATGAATTTCTTTTAGCTTTTACTAATGGAACATTTCATTCTTCTCTTCACCAGAAATTAGAGATGTTCCGATCACGTTTATTTGCTCCTGATCCGATTCAGTTGTTTGATTTAGAGAATCTGCCGATGCAGAGTCTTGATCTGATACTTTTCATGAGAGCATTAAAATAAGAAGAAAACACATCCAAGTTGTCCTTTAGGTTTCACTTCACTTGTGTGGGAAGTACCCCGATTAAAACACACATTTAAATTATGAATATATTCAAAGGTAGCAGCGTTGCTCTTATTTCAAGCTGTTTACTCCCTCAATAGGCAGCTGTGGTTAGCGGTGACCGTTCCTGTGACGGAACAGGCACGCGGCATCTCAGCAGGCAGTCCAACACCTGTAGCTACTGCACAGCTCGGGTGCTGCAGGAAACAACCCGACATTTCGCAGTCTGTGGGCCATTTCTCTTTGTTTATTAGCGTGTATATTTTTCTGTCGGTTGGATTCGCGTTTTTGTCTGAGTTAGGTGTGAACTGGGACTGTTGGTGGCAAACTGGGAATTAATGGAGACAGGTGATTCGCTTTATTGATGCCCAAATGTAAAAAGCCGAAAGTAGTCTGTTTGAAGGCAGCGAATCATGGAGCTGTATCCTTTCCAGCACGTTGAGTGCCCAGTATGCACTCCTTACAAGTGATTGTAGCTCTGCCTTTGCTGTCCGGTTTAAAATGCTACCAAGCTAAAGACATTTTAGCTCTCCCGTGGACACACGTCACACAGTAAGATGAGCAATGTTAATACAACAAAGAGTCAATTTCAACCCTGAGCCAGTGAACATAAGGCGTGGCACAATGATCCCATTCCATGGTGCCAACAGGACACAACAAGTAACACCACATCTGTGACTGTGAACCAAGGAATAACCAAGAACAACACAACATCCCCAAAATAAACATGCTTAAACACCTCGAAATAGGACATTCTAACTAAAAACATGACTACCCACAATGCACCTTTCCCTATGCAACTGAAGAAGAGGACGAAAAAGTTAGAGCTTACTAGAGTACGTTTTACACTGTTTTGGAGGAATTTTCATCAACACTGGAGTATAGAATGATAGTAACTCCAAAATAGTACTTTTTCTTTAACACTTGACAGGTTACAGTATAAAGAATAATTTAAAAAAATCTGTTATAACTCTGAAAACTAACACCAACACTGGAGGACAAAGGAATGCGTTTTAAACTCAGTGTCATTGAATTGACTGCCAGAGTTCCCATACTCTGGTACTGCTTATTTAACACTTGGGATTTTACTGTGTAGCTCTGCGTTAGCTTGCTTGCTAATAGCTGCACCTTGGTGTCTGAATCTCTGCTTGCCATAATTTGTGATGTTACTGTGTTTTTGTACAAGAGACAAACATTGATGTAGAAATGTTAAAACTTGTTATTCCATTTGAAAATGTCTATCAAGATGAATTTAAAAAGTCATGTTTGTTGTTTTAAAAGGTTGAATCCTATCTTTAGCACAATCCCAATTCTTTCCAAATCACGTGATCGGGCCACATTTCTGGTCACGTGATCGAATCGGAGCATCCCCACCAGAAATGCTTGACCTTTGATCTTAAGCGCAGTGTTTGTGCTTGGAAACCCTCCAATGTGGCTGAATTAAAGCAATTCATAGAAGCACTCCATAAATTCCTTCATGGTTTTGTCACCTCTTTTCATGGTTGATACATTTTGTGGTCACTGTTTTCACATAAGGCCAGGTAGGCTTAGATATTGTCTTTTTCTTTATTAAATGAAATAATGGTTTGAAAAACTAATTTTGCATTTAAACATGATGAAGAAATAAAATAAATTGTAAAGGACAAACATTTCTTCACAGCACTGAATCCTTGTGTAATAATATATTAGGATATATTGCAGATATGGCCTTTAATGATTCCAACAGAGACACATTTGTGAAATCCATTCTTAGCAGCAGAAAATTCAAAATTGTTACTCTTGTTGCTCAGTTGTCAATTGCTTCTCCTGCATATTACAATTAGTTTACGATTGAATCAAGCCTGAGTGTGGCTCAGAGGAATTCTGTTAAGTGCTTTTCCACCTTTTCTTTGTATGATTCATTTATTTATCCATCCTTTCAGGTCCATCCTGGCTGCATGTCATAATTGAGCAGTAATTGCATCTGTGTTAATACTGGCTGTGCTGCTCTGTGGAATAGAACAGTAGCTGCAGGACGAGTGGCAAGCTGAGCTAGTTTGCAATTTAAATCGAGATTTTATCTGTAATTTAAAGGCTGACCTTGAAAGCCACATTAGGAGCATAAAGTCATTAGTAGTTGTTGCAGTTGAGCACTGACCATACATTTCATCCATCCACAACAGCCTATCTCTATGACTTTGGACTAACTGGTGTCACAATCAGAGTTCATCCTCTGGTATTTGCAGCATTTTATACCAAAAGTACCTCTCAGCCTGTTTGCATGTATCAGTTTCACTGTTGGGTGGCTTTGCACCTTGAAAGTAGTGAATTATAGCCCAAAGGCTAACAGAGTGCTCCACATAAACAAATTTACACCATTGCAGTGAAGGAAAGATGGATGGGCCTGAATGAAGATGAAGATATGAGACGAAGGGAGAAACCTGCCCACCGCTTTATCGACACAGTTCTTTTTACAAGAGCAACCTTCTGTGTAAAGCGTGGCTGACAGAATTGCAACTTCACAGTCCAGCATGATGAGCATAGACCACAAAGAGCACACCGGCAGAGGCATGCACTGTACTAAGGGAACGGCTGAACCTCTTAGCCTTCTTCTTCATGAAGGGCACTGCAGTAGTCCTCCACATCATTAAGGGTGATAATGAAATGGTCTACATTCAGTTAGACGGGTGATCTTTTGGAATTCTCTCCCTTTTTTAATCATCTCCCCTTATCTTGTTATTTCTGTCTTGCCCCTTTTGGCCAGATGTTGGTGACCGAGGCTAAAGAGCAACACACATCAGCTAGCTGGCTTGCGTTCATTCGACGCTCTTAGATTTGTTCCACAATTGCATCAAACAAATACAATGTTTGAAAGGCCTCTAAAAATAATGTGAATGGAGCACATTTCCATAACCTGCTTTTAAGCAAATAAACTACATTACAACATTATGTTTGAACTATAAAAATAACAAAGGTGATTACAGGAAGCTATTTACAGGGTCAAGTGATGGGAATGATGTCTTGTGGTCTATAATCAGGTTTGATAATGCCTCAGCCTTGATGTTTATTTTTATTTTCCACGAGTCATCTTGATAATCTTCCTGCGGTCAACTGATTCTCCATCTCCCGTTCTGCCCCATGAAGCAGCGTCACTTTTACTGCTGATTTCTTAATTTGCTGCTATTGTTGTTCACTTCATTAGTATTTTATGTCCCTCGCTAAATTAATGCCAGGCGTTTCACACCCACACTTCCATTCTCCAGTTTGTGCCATGGACGCTTTCATTACCCCGACTTGCCCTTTAATTAATTTACTGTGGATGTTCCTTTCAGTCACCCTTTAGAGCCACAACAACGAGACCCACTTCAAAAACAGAAGAAAAACAAAACTATCACTCCAGAAAACAAAATTGGAGTTAATGTCTTTATCAAAAGCACCAGATTATCCTCTCTTTGAAGACTGATAGTCTGATGCAGATATGTGCTGTCCTTGTTGTGTCATTTGAATATGAGCCTGAGGAAATGGCTCAAAGCTTATATGATTTATTTATGTGTAGGGTAATTATTTTTTCTGCAGAGGGCTATAATGCAACAACTCAAAATAGTGCCACTGTTGACAGATGCACAAAGTCTTTCTTCAGATCTGAACATCAAAAACACAGCGGTGTAGTAGAGGTTTATACTGTATACATTTTTACTTTGTCTGAATCAGCTCTGTTTTCTGTGTAAAATCTGCTGTATGGGTGACGGAGAGTAAACATGCCTTCATGCAGGAAGATTGCGTGCGCACATTTGTAGAAGCAAGGACGAACCAGACACTGCCCTCTCAGTGCTAATAGTTCCCTTGACAACACAGCAGTTGCCACACAAATATGTCTTGGCTGTAGGGTTCAAATGCATGAGGCACACTCACATTCAGCTTTGTGTACACACACACACACACACACACACACACACACACACACACACACACACACACTGAAGTCAGCTGCCATCATAAAGAGTCTTGTCACTCTGTGCTTTTTCCTTCCATGCTCCCCGTCGTTATTCCTTTTCTGCACGATTTGATTAAAGACCAACTGAACAAACGCACACACAGTGCCCTCAGTTCAGACCATCCTCGCTTGTTTCCTTCCTCACATCATCTTCCTGTGCTTGATGTCATTTTGCCATCACTTGCTCTGTTATTGAGTTGTCCATTCCTGACCTCCTGCTGCAAAGAGGACACATCTACTTAGTCCACCGTCTCTTATCGAGCTCCTTTTTCTTCAAATCCATGTCCATCCTTTCCTCTTATCTTCATATGGTTGCTTTTATCTCTGTGCATGTGTGTGCACCTGATGTGTGAAGGTATAGGCTGTGCCTTCAAAGATGCGAATAAATAAGTGCCAAATAAAGGCTAGAAAGAGGAGAGATTTGAGGCAGTAATCCTTCAGCAGCTTACTCCTGCATAACGTTCTCACACCTGCACTCTTATCCCCATCTCAGCGCCTCGTATCTACCTATTCTCTCTTTCCATTTCTTTATATCCCTTACCAACACGAGAGAGGCTATCTTCGTAGCTGTGTCAGCGATCAGCATCTCCTCACTCCCCCTCCCTCTCCTCCTTTTTCTATGTTTCCCAGAGGACGGTCGGGGGGCATAAAGGGAAGAACAGACCTTGCAGAATCTATTCAAAAAAACGAACAGGGATTGGGCTCTCAGCTTTGAATTTGGACAGATAAAGCTAATGGCAAAAGTAGGCGACAGGCAAGAAGCTGTGTGCATGTGTGCACAGGCATAGCATCAATTGAGGCGAGCTATAGAAATGTAGTTCTTTAAAGCCCTGTTCTGGCTGAAACTCTCTGAATGTGTAGGGGTGTTTGCAGGGGAAGTTCCAAGAAAGGCTGGGCTGCAGTTTCTTGAAACGCTATTGCTGCCAGCTGAGTCTCTCAAAGTGAGTGTTTACTGTTTTAATCTGTTTAGTTGCTCTTCTTTGCAAATACTGATCAATGCACTTCAAGTCCACATCTCGTTATTTTGAATAGCCCCTTTGTCTCCTTATCTGTCCTCACATTACTGAGGTGAGATCATTAATACTGGTGGCTATATTTTCTTCATCAATTTTCACTCTTATTTTGATTTTTAGGGGGTCAGACATTTAAAAAAAAGGAAACCTGAAGCTGAAATGAAATTCCTTTTTTTTGTAATATTGTATTTTACTGACTTTCAAATTTCAGTTAAACTTGGACTTTCTCCAGCATTTTATTACCAGCATTAAAATAAAGCAAAGAGTTCACCATTTTTTGCAACAGCCTTTCATAAAAGGTTCTAAAATCTGAATAGTGTTTAAACACAGCTTCAGAAAGCTCAGAAATCCTAGAAAACCCAATAGAGTTTTAGTGTTGGTGCTCCTGCACCTCTAACGCATGAAGAAATATTACATAAAACCATTTTACAGCCTAAAGCTGGGATTTCTTGTTGCTCTTTATTGCCGACTTTATGGTAGGGCACATATTTCAACATCTTGACATCTTAAACAGTTGTGCCCACAGCTCACTAAGGACGAATTTTTGAGAACAATGCATACATGAAAAGATGTTTTTGGAAGCAACAACAAAACACAGTAAAACCTGCAGTTGGAACTGTGAATATATTCGCTCTCTGACCTCTGACATTTCTTCAAGGCTGACATTTAGCGCAGCAGTCTGACACTAACACTTGCTTCCACGTACGTTTTTTTGCTGCCGCTCCATTTTGTTTGTCTGTCACTCTGCTTCTGCTCCTTTGCCACTTTCAGCATAGAGCTGACACCCTGACACAAACACATTCTCAGAAAGTTTTGCACACAGTTAATATCTCCTGGAACAATACTAATAGATGCATGCACTGCTGTGAGCAAACGGCTTGTGCCTCTGCTGCCAACAGTGGGAGGGTGAAGGCTTGCCAAGTCTCTTCCACCCTGTGCTTCCTCCTCCTCTCCCCCTCCCAATCATGCGCTCACCTTGTTCTGTGTTCACACTCAGAGTTCGCTGATGCGTACTTTAACTTAAAGACATTTCTTTCTGCATTAACTTAGAGTGTGTAATCAAACCCAAGCTTGCACGTGCAGAGGTCTTTTTCAGTCGTTTTTATTTAGGAGCAGTGAGGAACAAGGGATTGGGGGAGATGAGGAGCAATAAAACGTAACGTATAAAAACGATCCCGTATTGGCCAGGATACTCATCAGCTAGGTTGAGGATGAGGTCACTCTCTACTCTGGGCGGCAGAGAGTCTATGATTCACCTGTTGTAAAGCTCTCAGCTCTGAAATGTTCTACTCTGTCCTAAATATAATTGCTTTCCAAAATATCAGCAGTGGGCTCTGTACAGTAAAGTGGTGAGTTCTTGTAATTCAGCCAATTTTAAAGGCTATGACTTGCATTTAGCTCCGTCACTTGTTCTTTTGTGCAAGTCAACCACTTTTTGTTCCTAGCTGACAGGTTTAACCCAAAACGGATAAACTGTGAAGATAGTTAAAACACTCAAGAATCCTAAAGAATAAATGAATGATGTTGAAACAAGTTAAATGTAAATTGATAAACCTTTTTATGTGTATAGTTTTTACTCAGCATCACCAGATAAATGCAAACCAGCCCTCATTTTAATTGTTCTTTTCACGGGTTATCTGTTGGTGGCAACTGAAATCAGCAGGTTTGACTTATTTTATCAGCTCGAAAATTTGGGGTCAAATTCAATTAAGAAAAAAAAAGGCATTAAAATTACATTTTGCTGTTAGAACTTGTTCTAGATTTTCTTTTTAGAGTTGCAGGGGAGGATGAAGCAACAAATGTTGCACCTTCAAGTTTGTGCACGTTGTTTCCCGTGTTATGGATATGTTACTTTTTAATCATTGTTTCAAGTTATTTCAGTTACGAATTTTTCTATTCAATTCAGATTTATTATAAATAAATATATAAATAAATTCAATTTATTTATATAACGCCAAATCACGAGTCATCTCAAAGTACAGGTCAGTTCATTAAGCCAATCAGTAAAAAGTTTCCCACATACAAGGAACCCAGCTGATTGCATCGAGTCACTGTCTAGTGTCTGTCTTTACAACAATCCTCATACTAAGCAAGCATGCAGCGATAGTCGAGAGGAAGACTTCCTTTTAACAGGAAGAAACCTCCTGCCATGCGCAGCCACAACTCACTAGAGATTAAGCAGACAAAGAGGATGAGCACACACACTTTCTTAAAACGTGGCACATGTCAAATCCTGAACCAAACCTTTACTCTGGCTTCTTTACTCTATTATGAGTAAACAAAAGATGCATCAGCATTTTATCTTACTTACTAAAATTAAGTAAATGCAATCCAGCTGATTTTCAACCCTCTGTTTAATAATTGAGGCCTTAGATGCAGTAAAAACAAAATTCTTGCAGTGTAGCAACATTGAGTTCCCCTCTGCAAAAGGAGTTTGCTATTGATTTGTTTGATCTTTAAAGATCACAGCTGACCCAACTACACATGCATGCTTTAAAGACTCACAGCAGTTAGCTGCAGCAACCGAATAATTTTGCCACCGCATGAAAACCGTTTCAAGCCTTCTATGCTGTACGCAGCTTTTTGGAGCTTTCATCTCCGCGTTGCTTTCATTTGCCATTCTTTGCTCAGCGGTGCACATTTTCTCAGCAAGTCTTTGACATTAGCACATTGCTTGTTATCTTGACGTCCACACCAGTGCAAATTTAAGGTTCCCCAGTTGGAATAAAATGAATCCTGTGGTGTTTCTAAAGTGCCTGATAGGGACATCTTATCTGTTGCAATCACCTTCCACTGCTTGTCTTCTTTTCCCAATTGTGTTGTTCTTTCCACCTTATCCTTATTTGTTTTCTTCTTTCCATTTCCTTTTCTCACCCACTAATGCTCTTCTACAATGGCAGTGCTCTCCTCAAATTTCTGCATTGCCTGAAAACTAAACTAGGATTTAATTAGAAGCTATTTTTTGTTTAAAGGCTAGTTTGTAATTAACAGGAACAAATACAGGCCAGATTTGAATCTTTTATTTTGTCTAAAGTCTGATGTGTCCTTCTTTACCCTAATTAGTTTAGATGAATAAAAAAATCTAACTTCATTTGAAAACATCACCTTTGTCTTCATGATTCTCTTCAATTTACCATTTCACCCTCTACAGTCACTAAATTATTTACAGCCAGATGCTCTTTGTTTTTGTATAAAAGTGAATTTCTTGAATACTCTTTAATTCCTGAAAGTCACCATTCATACATCAGGGTACATCAGTCTTTAGGCTTTCAGTGTCGTCTTTTTGCTCTTTAGTTTGTGAAAAGCTCGTAACACTGAGCTTTTGTAGTGCTGCACATGTTCTCTACTAGCATGAGAACATGAAGTGCCCTGATCATGACAGCCAATCGTCGTGTTGTGCAGTGTGAACACATTCACGGTATTGCTGCGCTTGTGATCATGATTCCTCTCCAGGACATCAATCTGAACAAAAAGCAGTGAAATTAATGGCCAGTAACATCAGTTTTTCTTGTGCATGCCTTTATGCTGGTGCTTTTGTCTTTATTACTGTTGGTGCATGCACAAAAATGCAGACACTCCCCACGCTACACACCTCTGCATGCTGTTTGGAGATCTCCATGGACCTTATTTACTATGCACGCATGCACGCACACACCATTGGACTCTGCTGTTCGATGCTATTGTGAAAGTAAAGCTTCATCATGTCCGGCTGCTAAGAAAACACAAGGATCTTTTTCACCCACCAAAAGGGCAATAAACTGTGTCTCGCAGGGAGTAACACACTCGAGTGGTTCTTTTCGTGGCAAAAATGGGTCACTCAGCCCACCTGCAATTCAGTCTCAGTTTTTATCTTAAAAATCTGTTTGCGTTTGACCACAATATATATCTAAGGGTTTTTTTTTTTTTTTGGCATTGGCTGAAGCCTCAGCAGCACTGGGATCTTTGCCAACAGCGTACTGAGAAAAAATTCCTGCTCAGCCTTCACCAATCTTTGGAACAACAAATCACAGCACAGCCTGGACATTAAATCTGAACATTAGCTTCAGTTTTTCAGAGTGAAAATAAAATGCACCAGAAAACAAAATTTTCTTTACAACTGTTTATGTATTCATCCAAAAACATTGTAAATTCAACCAGTTTACTTGAATGTTAAAATTATTTTCTTAGGAAGTGTAATATAAAAAAGAGCAATATTAAATAATTGACCTTTTATCAAACCACTACACATTTTCTGTAGTTTTGATTGGTCTGTTGATCTGTCATTGTTCTCTTTTGTCTCTGGCCTGTGTTCCATCCCTTTATTTGACATTACGACAAAACAACTCTTTGGCCGCAACTCGTGTTGAGTCACAAAGCAGCACGCTCAAAGGCCTGCTCAGAATAGCATACTTGGTTCCACTAGCAGACTGACAAGTGTGCACACAAAAATCTAGCCTCTGCACCGAGTTCTAGCCATGCCTCTCATTGGTTTCCTAGAAAATTGAGAGCTTTTCCTCATAGGCTTCAGTTGACTTTTACACATGCAAATAGACAAAGCTTTGTTTTGTGCATTTTATAAACCGTTAAGAGTTTATGCCCAAACTAGACAAAGTGACTGAGCACACAGACATGAGTGGGCAGCTGTGGATTTGGTGCTTGGAAATCTTTGGGGCATTGCTTACTTCTACTTCACACTGGAGGCATCAGCTGAGCGGAACAGTTTACTCGCAAGTTTTACTCCGTCCCAATACACACTGGGTGAATCTCAGCTGCGGAGCAGCTTTTCTGACGTTCTCCTTGTTGGATTCTCGACATCACAAAAATCCTCGAGACTTCTGCCACCCTCCTCGCTTAACTCGCGATATCACAAAATTCCTCAAGATTTTAAAGGTCACAGTTTGTTTATGCCAGCCACCATTAAACCAAAAAGAAGGAAATCTCATTTGATACCGATAAGATAAGAATCTTGTGTCTGTTCTAGTCTTGTTAGATCTCAGTTCTGCTTTTGACAGTTGATCACAATGTTTTTTTAGAAAGGCTTGAACATGTTGTAGGGATCAGAGGAACAGCGCTAGGCTGGTTTAAATCCTACCTGTCTGATATCATTTTGTAAACGTACATGACAAATCTTCATACTCCAGGGTTACTTGTGGAGTACCTCAGGGTTCAGTGCTTGGACCAATTCCTTTTACTATATATATGCTCCTAATTGGTAAAATCATTAGACAGCATGGGATAAACTTCCACTGTTATGCTGATGATACTCAGTTATATCTATCCATTAACCCTGATGAACCTAACCGGTTAGTTAGATTACAGGCTTGTCTTGAGGACATAAAAATTAATCACTCAAAACTTTTTTGCTTTTAAATCAAGACAGGACTGAAGTTCCCATCTATGGACCTGAAATTCAGAAAAGAAAATTGCTTAGTCAATCATCTGACCTGAATGGCATTAAATTAGTCTCCGAAAACAAAGTAAGGAACCTTGGTGTTATCTTTGACCAGGACATGTCATTCAAATCCCATGTTAAACAGGTTTGTAGGATTTACTTTTTCCACCTTCGGAATATTGCTAAGATTAGAAGTATCTTTTCCAGGAGTGATGCTGAAAAACTAGTTCATGCATTTATTACATCAAGACTGGATTACTGTAATTCATTACTCTCAGGAAGTCCACAGAATGTAGTTAAAAGTCTTCAGCTTGTCCAAAATGCTGCAGCTAGAGTTCTGATGAGAATTAAAAAGAGAGATCATATCTCTCCTGTCTTAGCTTCCCTACATTGGCTGCCTGTTAAATTTAGAATAGATTTTAAGATCCTTCTTCTCACATATAAAGCTCTTAATAATCAAGCTCCATCATACATCAGTGATCTGATTGTTCCATGCGTTCCTAACCGAGCACTTCGCTCTCAGACTGCAGGTTTACTGGTGGTTCCCAGAATATCTAAAATTAGGATGGGAGGCAGATCTTTTAGTTATCAGGCTCCTCTCTTGTGGAACCAACTCCCAGCTTTAGTCCTTGAGGCAGACACCTTGTCTACTTTTAAGACTAGGCTTAAAACATTTTTATTTGATAGGGCCTATGGTTAAAATCTGATGTTAGCCCAGATTTAGACAAGTGGGGGAGTAGAGGGAGGTGGAGTGAACAGTCGGTAAAGACGGCTCTCCCTTGTCCTTCCTCCAACATGCCTCCATCTAAAAGGCTAAGTTATCCAGAGTTATCTCTGTAGTTATGCTGCTATAGGCTTAGACTGCTGGAGGACATGCTGACCACTTTCCACACTCTACTACTTTTTTCTACAATCTGCTCTTTAACTGTATTATTTCCTGCTATTTCAGCTGTTAACTTTATTTTTTATCTTAAGTGTTTTTCTCCCCAGAAGAAGCTACAATGATGCTCTGCTGAGCTGTGGTGCCCTCATGGAGGGGACCATCGGCTTGAACACTGCTGCTAACCACTTAAACAATCTCCCTCTCCTGATAATAACACTTTACTTTCCTTGACATATAATGTGCTACTACTAGTTTACCCGTTTAATTATAGATTCACTTAGATAAATACATTAAAGTTTATCTCTCACCAAATAGAATGTTTACTAAGAAATCACAATGTAACCATAGACACATTGCTTGGTCTGTCTGTCTGCCTTGTCGTCTTGATCCCCAGTGAGTCGTGGAGGATGGCTGCTTATATTGAGCCAGGATCCTCTGGAGGTTTGTTCCTGTTAAAAGGGAGTTTTCCTCTCCACTGTCGTTGCATGCTTGCTTAGTATGATGACTTCTGTAAAGTCACTGACACTAGTCAGTGACACTAGTCAGTGACACTAGTCAGTGACTCAATGCAATTTGCTGGGTTCCTTATATAGGAAACTTTTTTCTGATTGGCTTAATGAATTGACCTGTATTGGAATGTTTATCATGTGAATTGCCTCGAGACGACACTTGACGTGATTTGGCGCCATATAAATAAACTTGAATTGAATTGAATATCGCTGTTTGATGTCTAATATTCCTCTCCACTGCCAGGATTAAAGCCATGAAAAACACACCGCTATACTTCTGGAAAGATACTGGGAGTAAATAAGCCATTGGGTCACTTGTATTGATGTAATCTACATGGATATGAAATGGTATTACTGCAATAGTCTTTAATATTGAAAATTACCAGGGTTTTACCCTGAAACCGCATGTGGTTTCCTGTCTAGCCCTATGTCAACTGTGGAAATTGTTGTCCCAAAAGCAGCTCGTGGAAAAATAGAACCCAATAGTATCTTAAGCGGTGCAGCGTGGCGAGCTTCTTCTAGAAAGCGCCTGAAAATGTTCGCGTTGCAGCTGGTTTAAAACACCCCAGTAGACTGGATTCTTTTTGAAGCAGTGATGCTCCTCTCAGCTAATGCTTCCAGTGTGAAGTAGGGGTTAGTGATATTTAATCTTGGATTAGGAAAAAATAACTTTGTTTCAGTCATTAAGACAAATCAGCCGAATTTTTGGTCACAATTTTTGTTTTTCATTTGTAATGCCTGGTTTCTTTTAGGTTTATCAAGTCTTGCATTCACACTCTTCACATGATTATTAGCAGACTTTTTACAGCATCACTTCCCATTTAAGCCAGCTCCCAAAATACTCCAAAACAGGAAGTTAAAAAACAAATGCAATGCAAGCTCCTCTAATAGGGCATGACTATGTTTCTATGACTGAGATGGAGTGAATCCATTAAGAATAAGCACTTTAAATAATAAAATGTTGACTGTTTAATTGTAGGATGCATTGAACACAACATAAAATGTAGCTTTTTGCTAAAAGTAGAGAACATAGTGAACATTCTAATGGGTTGTTCCATTATTGAGGATTTGGATGATAAATGGCTAAGGCAGTTTAGAATAATGTGGTGTAGACTGGCTCGTTTAATGAGATAGTATTTGGCTATAGCTGTCTCATAGACTGCAGTGCTACAGTAATTAGCATGAGAAAAAAAATCTAATTAAGAGATTGCATCAAAAAAGTTGAGTTTTGAAATGTCCCCACTAAGTGGGAAATTAGCTCTTTTTTTAAATTGAATTGAGGAGCAAGTGTAATGTATGTTCTTGCAGCTGGATTAGGAGCTTTGACTTTTGTATCCAAGAGCAACACACATCCAGATTGTTACTGCATTGTCCCTACAGTTCCATTTGCTCTAACCTCTTGGTCCTCCCACCTTGTGTGTGCTGTTTTATCCTCTCGTCTTACTTACTCAAGTACCCTCAGTAGTCCAGTCCATTTCTTGTATCAGCACTTCTCAGCTGCTGCACTCTGCTATGCATTCCTCTTTTCTCCCCACCCCCACCACATTACTCGTGGTGCAGTCCAGGCCATTCACCAATCATGCTACAGCCTCAGCACCCAGGCCATATATCCCCCATTCCATCTGTAGCTGGCACTCTTGCATCACGTTTTCTGCTCTGTCCTTTCCCGAGTACCTCCTCGCCTCTTTCCTTTCACTCTCTTTGCACTGCTGCCTTCTCTCTCGCTCGCTCCTTCTCTTGCTATTTCTCACACCTTTCAATTAAATCAGTTTTATTTTTTCTTGCTTTTATTTTTCTTATCTCTCTTCCTTTTACTTTCCTTGTCTATATTCTTCTATAATTAGAATCCTGCACCAGACACAATAATTCCATACCTGTTTCTTTTTTCAGAAATACATCTATTGTCAGACACTTTATCATGCTCTACCACATTTGCTTGCTTATCTTAGTTAAGTCATTTTTGTCATGTCACTGAATCCTCTCGGTCTTCTTCCCTCAGTTTTTATATTTTTACCAAGTATCACACGGTATAATAACTTTAAAATAAATCATCATGCTCTCTGTCTCTTATACGTCATCATTGTCCTCAATCTTACATGCCCCCCTTGAAGCTTTGTGAGCTGTACTTAAATATGCCCATCTTTCTGTGCTTCCTCTTTCCCAATGACTTCATAATTGCAAAAGAAGCACATAGGCAGAAAACATGATGTGGGGGAGGAATGGATGGAGAAAAGTGTCTCCCATGGATACCGTGCCTCCTCTGCTTGGCTAACTGATTGGCTGATTGATGACCCTGTAGCCATTTTGACCGATTGTGATGACAGTCTTTTTATAGCACAGTGCAGCACAAATGTGTGACCAGATAGCTCAATACACTTCACTACTGAATAGTCTGTTGCAGCATAAGCTACAAATTTTTTATGCTTCTCTGAGATCCAGGAAATGCCAAGCCATGCCACAGAGCTTATAAAAAGTCATGACATCCTCTTGCTTTAGATGGTTTCTTGTTTACGAATTTAGTCATTCCGATTTTGCTGTTCTGAAAAATCTTCACATGTCACATTAGTTGCACATAGCTGCACACAGCCATGTCATCAAAACAGTCACATGGAAACCTCGAAAGCGGGAAACAAGCAGCAGCCTGATCACAGATGTTCAACTCGGCATAAAATTAATATTTTAACCTTGAAAACCAACTTTCTGTTCTTGGTGCTTCCTAAAAATCCTTTCTCAGGTTATGTTCTCTGCACCTCTGGTCATTATAATATGTTTCTATTCAGGAGCTCAGAAAACAACATGGCTGGCACAAGAGACACTAACAAATGCTGATTAAATTCCATGTCGGTAAATTTACCTCATTAATTCTACGGCAGACTTTTCAGCATCTAAAATATTGGTTTAGTTGTGAAAGCACTGCTAGACTAGACTGTTAGATTATGGATAAACTGCAGTAAGTTATTCCCCCCCCCCCCCCCCCAAGTAAATCCCATGTGTTGGAAGATTGTGCAATTTGCTTTCTAAAAATCTATAAATCCTAATAAAATATTCTGATTTATAAATATATCTGTTATCCTTTCTCCACTTTTTTGTCTTTTTTAACTTGCTGCCTCTTTGTGCACTTAACCTGCAGCATTCCTATGATCCCAGACCTGTAAGTTGAAACACTAAGACAAGAACGTGTATATAAACAACGCTCTTCGAGTCTGCAACATTTGATATCTTCTAACTCAAGACATTCTGTCATGTAGCTAATCAAATCAAGTGCACAGCATGCTCAAAACCTCATTCTTTTTATCTTTTATTCCTTTAACCATGTCACATCCTGTCATCTTGTCATCTTTTAATTTCTTAGAGCTACCTTTTCTACAAACATGTCACTTTCCTGTTCTCTGCCTCTACTGCACGTTAGGTTCAATGTATATTTTAATGGATATACTTAAATGTTGTCTTATTTGTATTTCTTTACTTAAGTTTAATCAAATTGCTACAAATAGTCAACAATTTGTCAGCAAAGAGCTGGAAAATAAAGAGGACAAAACAGGTAGACTGGTTGCTTTTGTTGCCCTGTTAATTCTCAGGAATCAGTTGGCTAAATTGCTACTATATATATCTGCCATTCCCCCCCCCCCCCTTTTTTTTTTTTTGTTCTAAGATGTGAGACAATGGTATAATCCAAAGATCTGATATTGTCAAAGGGAAAACGAAGCATTGTTTACTTCTACACCTGTCCCCATAAAAATCCTTGATTCTGACTGATCTCATGAGAAATATGTTGAGCGGTATTATCTTGTCACATCCCAGTCACACTTTTAACTCATCACCATTTTCTATCTAATTAAAAACATGATCAGTGATATCATCCTGCACCATAGAAAATTAGTCAGCATGCATGTGCTAGTGTATAAAAATAATTTAATCAAAAAATAATAATTGTGACTACTTAATTGTGGTTTCATCTTAAATCATCCCAACACATGTAGAGCTGTAATGCATACTTTGAATCTGATCAGCCACAAACTGCTTAGCAGTACATCAGTCATTGGGAATGTAAAATGAAACCTCTCGATGCATGTGAAGTCTGAGGCACGAGCTGCGAGCTCCAAACATTTCTGCACCGTGATTCATTATGCAAGTCATTCAGTTCAGCTAGGGTTAAAGCATAGCTGCAGAATGTTACTGCAGTGTCTAAAGCATTTTACTGATTGCTACAGTATTGCACGAGAACAAAAGGATAGCGAGAAAAAACATTTCTCTCTAATATTTTCTTTTTTCTTCCAAAAATCCTTTTTATTGCATTTATAACATTTGGCACAGTACAAATTCTTGGTGCTTTTACAAGATAAACCTGTAAAGATCAACACCGACCTTTTTTCGGCTTTTGTTAACGAAAGTCTTCTCTGTATAAATATTCTTTCATTTCATTGCTTTCTCTGTAGCATGGTGTAAAAATCACACAGAATGCCCCATTTTAAAACAGACCACCCTCATTTGTCAAAGTCAAGACAGCATCTTAAACAACTCATTGTTTTAAATAGAAGTTACAAGTTAGAAAATAGTTTCAATTTCTTTTTAATATATGTTTCTCTATCACCAACCCATGGTAGTTTTGTTTTGTCCATATATATATTTATTTATAAGCATGTACAACAATAAACTGTCAGTCTTTTAAAGTTTGCACGCTGTACAAAAAAAGTAGTTCCTGTTCTTTTTTTGTGCATTCTGTTGCATGAATTTAATAAAAAGAAAAAGGGTGTAGTGTAAAAGGGTTAGGAGGGACCTAGGGCGTGGGGGGGGGGAAGTTGTAAGAGCCTTGGGGCAATGGGGCCTCTTTAAATTTGAGTCTCCTGCACTTTCTCCTTGGTATGAGTTTTTATGGCATAGGGCTCAGCCATAGCTGTGATGGTGCTGGGCAGGGTTCGAGGCAAAGAGTTTCCAACATTGTTGTCTGTCCATTTAGCCCCTTGGCCACTCGGTTTATAGGTGTTGTACTTGGGCTTTAGAGTGCTGTACTCCACCTTATGGGGGCTGTAGTCCATTTTATGGGGACTGTAATCAACTTGAGGTCTCTGAGTATGTGGACTAAAGTCAGACTTGAAGGCGCTGTAATCCACTTTGTGGGGACTGAATTCAGGCTTGAAGGCGCTGTAATCAGTTGCAGTCTTATGAGGGGTGTAATGGTCCTTGGTTTTGTAGGTAACTTCTGTTTTCACTCTCTGGGTATTGTAGTCTATTTTGGATTTGGGCTGAGTGCTGTAGTCGGGCTTGAATGGGCTGTAGTCGGGTTTAGATCTTGGCTGAGTCCCAAACTCAGGCTTGAATGGACTGTATTCAGCTTTAGGTTTATGCTGTGTGTTGTAGTCTGATTTCAGTGGACTGTAGTCATGTTTGGGCTTCGGTTGGGTGCTGTAGTCTCGTTTGAATGGGCTAAAGTCTGTTCTTTGCCTAGGATGAGTGCTGTAATCTGATTTGAAAGGGCTGTAATCTGTTTTAACCTTTGGGTGTGTGCCAAAATCTGATTTAAATGGACTGTACTCTGATTTAGATTTGTGGATGCTGTAGTCTTGCCTAAATGGGCTGCAGTCAGGCTTTGGTCTGTGAAGGCTAAAATCTGGTGTTTTGTGTGTGTTGTAATCTGCAATGGATTTGTGGCCACTGAAGTCCATATTTGGCTTGTATGTAGTATATTCAGCCTTCGGCTTGTGTAGAGTAAAATTAGACTGGGGTTTGTATTCAACCTTAGGCTGATGAAAGCTGTAGTCAGTCTTGTGGCTGATGAAGTCCAATTTGTGTATGCTGTTATGGTCCCGAATTTCAGGCAATGTGAGCGATGACTCTTGAGCTGCAGATGCTGGTGGTGGAAGGTCCTCCTCATCCACCTGAATAATCTCAACTGTACGGGCAGCTGCCACTGTGCTCCTCTGCTGGTGGCGCTTTCTCAGTTTGTAAAAGGCAATCAACATAACTGCAGCCAGTAGTGTCACAGCAACAAAGCAACCAATTATGATCTTAGTCGTCTTCATCACTTCATCCAAACTAGGACCAGACTTGCCTGGTTTGCTAGTGGCACCTCTGAGTCCCGGTGACACGGATGATTTAGCTGCATTGTCTGGACTGTCAGTGTTTTGTAGCAGCACTGTTGGCGTTGAGATGAAGACTGGCTGAAAAACAGAAGGGGAGGCAGTTGTAGTTGTCGTCCCAAAGCCCACTCCCCCTCCTCCAGCAACCCCAGCACCTGCAGCAGCTGGGGTTGTAGTAGTCTTAGGTTTTGGCATCTCAGTGGTTGGACCAAAGACTTCTACAGTCACTGTGGTAAAGTAACTCAAGTTAGACGTGTTCAGCTCAGCTGCACTGACATTGAGGTACGCTGAAGCATTGGAGTTCCCAGCTGCATTGGACACCATGCAGGTATAAGTGCCTGTGTCTAATGCCAGGACGTTAGAGAAATTAAGCGTGCCATCATTAAGGATTGATATTCTAAGGTGGCTAGAGGCATGTGTCAGGATAGTCCCATTAGGTAGAAGCCAGCGCACTGAAGACATTAGAGCTGTGCGACAACGAAGCTCAGCAACTCTCCCTGCTGAGATGTTTAAATCCCGTGGTGCATCCGCGATGAATGGTGCAGAGCACTGGACAGCAGCACCCTCACCACGGTCCACCTCAACTAGTTGTCGTCCTCTCATGGTGGCAGGTGAGTGACAGCGCCCACAGCAAGTTGAATTTGTAGGGATGTACTCTCTTAGCCAGCGTGCTAACCATACTGCATCACAGCCACAGTTCCAAGGGTTGTGGTGAAGGTGAAGCTCCACCAGGTACCTGAGCGGGGAGAAAAGATCATGTGGCACAGCGCTCAGGTTGTTATGGGCAAGATTGAGCTCCACCAGCGATGATAGGTCATCAAAAGCATTTCGTTCTATGACTGTGATTTGAGAGTTCATCACCCATAGCTTTTTTAGAGAGCGTAGACCTCTGAAGGAACCTGGCTTTATCACTGGGAACAGGTTTTCAGAAATTTCTAGCTCCTCCAGGCCCTTTAGGGGACTCAAGTTTGGCATATCACCTTTTATGTTGCACATTCCCAGGTTGAGGTACTTGAGGTTTTGCAGGCCCTCAAAGGCTCCCTCTGAGATGTACTCCAGTTTCCTCAACTCTCCCAGGTCCAGTCTCATAAGTGAGGGCACCCGATTGAAGGCATAGGATGGAATGCTCTCGATCGGATTGTTCCTCAGCCACAGTTCTCTTAGTTTAGACAAGTACTCAAAAGCCCCACTGGGCACAACTGTCAATCGGTTGTCAAACAGCTCTAATGTGTTGAGGCTCGTCAATCCATTGAAGGCGCCCACCTCAATCTTTCTTATGGCATTTCGCCCAAGCTGGAGCACCTCAAGGTGGTGCAGATGGCGAAATGAGTCAGCCTGCACCGCTTCAATGGCGTTTTCCATTAGATTGAGGTGTCGCGTGTTGGCAGGAATTCCAGGGGGCACACGTGTTAGACCCCGTCGGGTGCACACCACTTTCCCCTGCTGATTACTGCAGGAACACTGGGGTGGGCAGCCTTGGGGTCCTAAAGAGACTGCCGCCCCCACCAAGGCCAGGGAGGCGCTGCTCCACGCTCGCGCCATCAGGAAGACTACACAGAGCAGGGCGGCTTTTCTGGCACGTTGTGCAGCTACCCGCCCCAGGAGACTCATGATGTGGCACATTCATAATTCAGCATCATCTGGGGGGCAGGATGGGGGTGTGGTGGGCAGGTGTTGGTTGGGTTTGGTGACGAGAATAGTAAGTGGGTGGCTTGTGATTCTGATAAGGGGATCAATGTATTAAAGAAACTGAATATAGGGAATATGGCAGACTTGACCTGTCCTCACTTAAGTAGTGTTTATATTTCCATGAACGGTCAAAAGTCCAAAGGATGAGGGAGGGTTGGGAGATCAATGTTTTTCTGAATCATGTGTATGAGAAAACCATGATTGCAAATAAAGCAGCTACAATACTGTTACAAGACTGGGGCGGATAGTGTAAGAAATTGATGCAGAGAGGGGTTGAAACACTAGACACCTACCTCAAGTTATTATTACAGGTCCTTGAACTGAGATAAATAGCTTCCCTCCTTTTGCAATCAGACAGAGCTGCGGTTTTCACATCAGATGTATTTATATCCAAGAGCAGCAAAGAAAACCTTTTTTTTTTTTTGCTCTGATAAAATTGGTGTCAATGCCAAAGAGCTTAACCAAGATGAGCCCTTTTTGTAAATCCGTACATCCAAAGAGTAAGGTTCGAAGGCCTTTTGTGAAGGTTTTTGTTTCCTTTATGGACTGATAAAGAGAAAAAAGTAAAAAGACAGCAGAAAGGAATCCAGTCAGGCTCCTAAAGCAGCGGTGCTCCCCGGCTTGCTTCTCGTTGTCGACTCCTCTTCTCTCGCTTGTCCTTGGAATCCGACAGTTGATACTCCTGTTAAACCCTGCGTCCAAGTCTCCATAGTATAGGTGACCGCAGGAACACACATGCACAAATCTTTTGTGCACAGAAACCAGAGGCAGCAAAAAAAAAAAAAAAAAAATCACAGAATGGTGTAGCTGTAGATTGAAGATAGAGACAGAAAATTCCAGTCCTCTGCAATGTTCTTTGCCTTTTGTTCGCAGTGATTCGGAAAGATGTTAACAAGCTTTAGGAAAACAATTCAAAACAGACATTCTCCCAGCTGTGCAGTCCTCCTCTCACTTTTTAGGAGTCAATCGGTTGTTCAGTCCTCCTGACAGCCCTTCTCCTTCTCAGGCATGCTTTCCCCCCCTCCTTAGTTCCTTTATCGATAAAGTCCACTTGATTTGAATAGTCTTTTCTTTCCTCTGGAGCTGTTGGCAGGGTTGAAAAGGCTAGATGACACGCTCTGCCTTCATTAGCTTCTTAGTCCTCTTAACTAGCCACACGCTCCAGCCTCGACAGCCATGGTTGCGACAGCAGCAGTTGCAAACGGACACGCACCATCCCTGCAAAGCACACAGCAGCAGTAGCGAGCACACGCAGCAGCAGCTGCTGCCTGCCTCCTGTGCACTTCCCAATAATCCGTCAATTTCTTCAAAAGGAGAGTTGGGTGGGGGATGGAAGGGGGTGTTCGGAGGAGTGGGGGTATCGTAGCTGGGTTGATCGAGGTGGGTTAGAGGGAGAAGGGATGGTGCCCAGTTTCTCCCCCCTCTCTGGCTTCTTTCTTCTTGTTTCCAGGTCTTTTTCTCTCTCCTCTTCCTCTTGTGGTGATCAGCACCCCCTTGCTAAGGCTGCGTCTAACTGGGTAAAGAAGCAAGGCAGAGGAGGCAAGCGCCGGGCAAGCGCGGCTCACAGGCGTGACGTTAACAGCAGCGTCGATGTGGAAAGGATCCGTTGTAGCAGCAAAAGAGTGCGCCGTCTCTCTTGCTCACTTGCTCGCTCTCCCTCTCTGTCTTTCTTCCTCTCCCTCCTGCTTTCTGCAGTGTCCTGAGGTAGTTGTGTGAGCTCAAAGCACTCAGACCTTTTTAGAGATTTACCTCTTCAAGTACCAGTTTGTTCCTGATGTCCTCTTCTTCCTATTATTTTAAAAATCCTGGCCATCTCTTGTTGTGTTTGTTTCTTGGGCTTTTTGGCGTAAGGGGATAGACGAGCTGTCCAAACAAAAAGCTGAGACGGACGGCGGCATTCCCACAGCAACCTGATTTTAACCCCTTGATGCTTACAAATAATACAAGGGTTGTTAGTCTGGCAAATCTCACAGCATTTCTATTGATGACAGGGGCTGGGAAATAGGGAAATGTTTCTCTTTGGCTTCCTCCAATGTACAGCCATTTTGTTGTTTTAGCTTTTTGAAAATGTTTTTTTCTTTAAAATTTTTTTATTTTTTTATTTTTTTGCATTTTTGCATTTTTCCTTTCGTGAACATTTAAGAACATGAATGGACTGCTGACGCATTCTGCTCGGAGCAGTGCTTTGGTTTGATGCAGTGGGCTCTGTGCATTAACTTCCCCTACCCACTCCACCCCCACCCTCTTTACTGTCTTTCCTCTCCTGCTCACTCTTTGTCTGTCCCTGTCACTCTTCTCTCCCTGCTTCTTCAGCTTGCTTTTATATACAGCAGGAGAAACATATTTGCACTAATTTTGTCAACAAATTGTTCCTTCTGTTTGCCTTTTATTTTAAGCAGTGTAAAACAAGTTAGAATCACGTAGCGGATTTGTTAGTAGAGTTGAATCTTATGTAAAGGATTCAAATGTATTTAAATATTGAATTAAATCCTTCAAATTGACATGAATATGAACTGAGATGTTTAGCTGCCTCTCTTTCTCCACATGTCTTCAGACATAGTTAGAGTGCCCTAACCTGGCAGGCCGTAACCCTCCACTTGAACAAACTGTCGCTCCTGGAAGCACACAACCATAAAGGTCATGCTAAAGAAGGCAAACGGGAAGAAAAAGATATTCTTTACCTCCTTACAGAAGAGAAAAGACAAGACAAGTGCACCCTATTGTCCCATCATCACCTTGTCTCACATGATTTGTACAAGCCTCGTGTCCGTTAAACTAGGTAGCAGTGTAGGTAATTGATGGTTGGTAAAGCTACTTGTGACAATGCTGCTAGGTGTGTGTGTGTGTGTGTGTGTGCATGCGCGTGCACGCTAGAGAGTGTGTGAAAGAGAGACAACGAGGAAGGAGAGAAAGCACACCAGCTAGTAAAGGTCACTCTGCCTGTAGCGCAGTATGTTATTCCCACTGGCACAGGAGTATAGAGCCAACTCCTATATTGCACACACACATACACACAGACTTTCTCCTTGACTTCACAGCAGTTGAATACGAATGGGCTTCAATGAAGCACATGTAACCATGAGGTGGCAGCCACAGGAGTGTAGAGGAGATTTTCCTGTTATAAAAGGCTATTGCCTTTCCTTTCCACATGGATTCAGCAGTGTCACGGTCGTGTGTGTGGGCAGGGCGGGTGATACCTATTTAAATCTGGCTCATCACTCTAATTTTAAATTTAAACTTTTGTCTTACATTTTTATTGGAAAAGCTAGTTCTACATTTGTACCGCTAGCTTTCTGCCGTGTTCTCGTTCCTGCTTCTTAAAAATCCAATAGAATCAGTTTTCTAGCGTCCACTTTTATTAGTGATGCAATTTTATTTCTCCATGAAAGCCGAGAAGCCAGTCACTGCTGAAGTCCATTACAGCCAAAATGAAAAATAAGAGCCCATTTTGTTACCAGATTAATGCGGTGGAAGTAGTCAAAACACATTTTTCCTTTGCTGAACTTGTAGAGTGATAAGTAACATAATTTTATTACCCCAACACACACGTACACACACACTCACGCACACACTCACGCACGGACTCGACACAACTTTAACTGCAGCAACATATGTTTTCAGTTTGGCCGACCAAATTATCATTAAGTAGGGCTGCCACAAACTATTTTAATAATCTACTGATGTCTTGCATAAAGTAGCTTATTGCACCAGGATACAGCTGCTCTAATATCTCCATTGTTAGCTTCTAGTTTGAAGTGTGATCTGTAATGTGTCATCTAAAATAAAGACGGGATGATAGCTTAACAAACAGGGGTCTCATGTCCGTCATCAACATGTTCAAAATTGCCTCAGTTAGGATGTTTTCTTGACAAGGTGTGTATGTTGGCTTGGTAACAAACTCGTCCATTGAAGAGGAGCCCTTTTTCTAACATCGTAATCATTATCTTTTGTAACGTAACCGTAAATGCGTGACACACGTGTGCTAAAGATAGTGAAATCACTATCACTGATGTTGTTGCTTCCACGTAATAAACACAAGGAGCTCCCTGTTAATGTTAGCAGCTAAGGAGAGGTAATTAGCTTCAAGAGGTGACTGTCCCTCTTCGTCCTCCGCCTCAACGTGCTTCCTTTAAAGGTGTTCATGCATCACCGTTGTGCTCCCATGAAAGGAGAGTTCTGCTTTGCAGATTTTGCACTGTACGTGCTTTTCTTTTATCACTGTAAAATTCTCAAACTTTTGAGCTATGTTGCCGGCTCGCCATGATGTCTTGTTTTTCCGGTGATGCGACAGCTGACCTGGATGGCCACTACTGCGCATGTGCCTTGAGCAGAAAGGCTGGAAGCAGCAGAAGGTGTCGTAGAAGGCAAGATGATGACAAAAAACAATGCTTCATAGAATATACACTGGTGTTAATTATATAATGTATTGTCTACATCATGTTGAATCAGCTAACTGTGGCATCACTATTACTAACCATTATTGCAGTTATTGTTTCCTGTCCTATATGCAACAGTAGCAGTGTTAGGAGGTAGAGTGGGTTGTCTAGTTGTCAGAAGGTTGCAGGTTCGATCCTGGCTCCGACCAGAGAATGCTGCTTTTGTCCTTGGGCAAGACACTTAACCCTCCTTGCCTGCTGGTTAGGAATGGGTACTGAATTCGGTACTTTTTAAGGTACCGACCAAATTCCATAGTACCGACTGAGCACTGATTCACGTCATTTCAAACGGTGCCTCGTTTCGGTACCCGTCCTTCATAACGAGAACTTGCCAAGACAGCTGCGCATGCGCAAGAGCGTTATGTCGTCGGTCGCTGCGAGCCAGTTGTAAACAGAGCAGCATGGTAGAAAGAACGCACGCTAAAGCTTTGGTCCACTTCACTAAATGTGATGGGTACCTGGGTGAAGATGACACCAGCGACAACGATCTAAGTGTGAGGCATCATCGTTTTAATCTGCTCCAGCAGTTAAATAAACTGTTTAAGATAACGTTAGCTTGATATGTTAGCTTCCATTGCCACCATTGTTATCAGCTAATGGTGCGTTCGCTTTCTCCTCGGAAATTCTAACTTCCCAGTAGGAAAAACCAAAAGAAAAAGGACTGCAAAAGGAATTAAGATACACAGTAAATTTAGTTAACAGTAAAGATGTTTGCTTCAGTTTAATTATCAGCTATAAAACTACAAGGACGATGTTAAAATACAAACAGTTGTATGTTATTTATCGTGATATTTATCAAATATGTTTACATATTGAGAAAAATATATAATTATAAAAGAGAATTAAAATATTAAACACTCAACAGTATCGAAAATTGGTACCGTTAAGTACCGGTATCGATTCCTAGGTACCGGGAATTAGTACCAAATCGATTTAAATGTCAAAGGTACCCATCCCTACTGCTGGTGGTGTTCAGAGGGACCGGAGGCGCCTGTTTTGCAGGCCTTGCCTCTGTCATTGCGCCCCAGGGAAGCTGTGGCTACAATGTAGTTCATCCACACCAGCATGTGAATGTCTGTGTGAATGGGTGACTGACTGATGTTGTGAAGCGCCTTGGGGGGTTGTAGAACCCTAAGGAGGCACTGACAAATACAGGCCCTTTCCCAAGTATAAAATGCTGACTTTTTATGCGTTTTTGAACAAATAAAGTTATACAGACATTCAGCTTATGTGGTATAGACAAATGCATGCTAAAGTTTAGTGCTGCTTTCTTTAATTATCTTGGTTGATGCTGATGAGTCAGAAGTTCCAATATTCCCAAACCTGTCAGACTTGATGCATTGTTTTCTTTTCAAATTTCGAAAGTATTTTCATGGAAGGCTTTTATCTTTAGTGTAATGCAAAGTGATGGTTGTGGAATAGTTTTCTTTACACACAAACTATTAGGTTTTATAATGTAAAATCAATGGTGCAAAGTAACAAATGGTGAGATTACACATTGTAACACATTATTCCCAAATGTTGTTTGAGGCCTGCTCTTCAGGCATTTTCTTTATTGTTCTTTTATGTGTGTGTATTGAAAATGTGCTTTCTGACTGAGTTTCGTCATTAGGGATTGTTGACACTTTGATTTTTAATTACTTCAATCAGCATCTGCTGTCATGAATTTGTGCTCTGTTGGGTGGGTACCGTGTGCCAACTGGGTGACATTTGAGATGACAAGATTATCAAAATCAACCATTTATCTCATGTCTAGTGATTCATTTTCAGTGTTCTTTTTTCATTTATAGTTTCCCTTTTATAATCATGGTACTCAACAACTACATCAGTCTGCCTTTATGTTCAAAGTTCAACATGCACTTGACAGGAAGCATGTTGTCCGGACTTGCATTCTGGACTTGCTGGCTGATGACGACTTGATGAGCTGTCAGATGTGTAATGTTGATGCTGTCATGCCAGCCTCATCCACCTGCTGTTTGACCTCTGCCCTTACTACTTTGCCTAAGGCTGTACGGAACCAACCCCTGCACCAACCCAGCGGGATGCTAGGCATTCTTGGGGGTTCTGCTCGACCTACTTTGGTGTGGCCTGTCCACCAGCATATGCAAAGGGTATATGCAGTCAGTACAGAACCCATCCCCTGCGGTGAGTGCACGGAAATCTGGGCTGCAGCCAGTCACATGTAGGTCAGCAGCTTGTGCTATAAGCATGTGCGCGTGTCAGCACTTCCATTCGGATGAATTGCCCCAAGTACAGTCTTGCAGCGATGATAGTTGGTTGTAATGTGCTGTTTATCGATAGGCATTATGATAATGTGATCAAGAATGTTCTCGTGGTAACCTATATGGCAATCGTAAGAGGTGACTTGTAAGCAAACTCACCAAATTTTAAATTGATCAATCTAAATCTCTACGAGTTTGATAAAATGTGGACCCTACAAATGGCCAAAACTGGGTCAAAATTGCAATGTCGATTCAGTATTGCCCACTTCCTGTTACATCCAATCCAATCCAATCCAATTTTATTTATAAAGCGCATTCACAAGGCATTACAACCAAACAAGGCGCTGTACACTAAAAATGTTGGTTAATTAAACCGGCATTATACAAACATGTCGAACACAGATAAAAGATAAAAAGGAAATACAACAAAATTCCCAAAAATAACAGCTAAAAATCATTAAGACACAGGGTGAAGTAAAAATAGGAAAAAAAAACATTTTACAAAGAAAATGCCTGCTGGATATTTTTTGTGCCTCTCTGCAAGTTCTACAAGTGTACCAAATTTTATATCATAACTTGATGATAAATTATGGTCAATGAATAGGCTGATTTGAAAAGTTCAAGGAGGTGCTCTTGATCTTTTTTCTATTGCAATATTTTCGAGACCATTAAAATACAAAAATTTACACCACAACTGTCATGTGCAAAATTTAGGGAGTTTTTGAGTATGTTAAGGCCTCTAAAAGCTAATAACATTTCAGAAAGAAAATAAACAATAGAAGAACCAGAGGCCTTGGCAGCGTTTTGCTGCTCAATCCTAAATATAGGCATGGGTGTTGGTGTGCGTGCACGAGATCACACCCAAAAGCTTAACAATGATCTTGAGTTATCTTTATACAAATATATAAAATCATTTTCATGATCTCTCAAACTTGCACACACACACACGCACGCACACACACACACACACACCAGTAATTTGCCTGTGAATCAAGGGATTATAGTGGGCAATAGGGTGTATTGGTGGCTTCCATCTGTCAAGGTTGGATGACTTTTTTTTTTATCAGGATACCTGTTTTGTCTCACCAGTTTGCTATGGCCTTAATTCAACTCACTTTGTGGAACGTTGCTGTCTTCACATAATTCAGTTAGGACACAGATTTCTCTAGAGCAGTCTGGGTAAGCAGGTTAAGCTTCATTTTCTAATAACCTTTAACCTGCCAAGTCAGAGAATGCACAGTAAATGATAACACTTTTATTCCAAACATAATTTTTACGCTTTAAGTTCAGTGACCATTTAAAGTAGTTATAGTATTGCAAGCATATTGCTTTTTTCATGTGTTAAGTTATCCATGCCCAAAAAAAAGTCAGACTATGATAATAAAATATTTAGCACTCTACTTCCTAAGTCTTCGTTGGGTGCTGGTTTTTGATGGTGTTCAAATTATTTGCACACTTGTCATTTGAACAAATTTGTGTGTAGCCATGTTTACTCTCAATTGAGAGCAATATTCTGTCAACGCAACTAACAGCACACAATAGATGTTTTTGTTACCTTTGCCCCTTCTCTCCCTGCTTTATTCAACCTTTGAGCCAGAGTAGCAGCCATTGTCTCCAGACTAATGGGCTTCATTATGATGAGCTGTGTTCATACTGGCTGCCAGAGTAGGAGAGTAGCTATTGTACTGTGTTATCTGGGAGCAGACGACAAATATGTAAAGTTAGCACAGTTTACCCAGTCAACAGAATGTATATGCGTTCGACCGATGGGGGGAAAACATTTTATTTTTTTAAGATTTGCAGGCTTTAATAACTCCTATGTGCCAAGCATGCAATGCTGCTTGTCATATTTTAATATGGCAGCTCGCTTTGTTTTGCAAAGACCACGTCACTGGTCAGCAAGCTCCATTGAGATTCATAAAGCATCCATGTGCTCTAATCGCAATGTTACCTTGCCAACTGCTACAACTAAAGAATTGGTGTATTTGTGTCTGAGTGACGAGAAGGTAAAAACAGGAGTCATTCACTGCACAGAGATTCTAAAGCATCTGCGCTTTTTCACTCCCAGGGACCAAAGATGCCTTCTTCAATTAGATATTTCTCTTCTCCTTTTCACTTTAATCGCATGCTTTGATTGGTTGAAACAAATCTTCCAACTGTTCAAGTGTTGAGTTAAAACATTAAATTCTTCCCTGTTGAGTTTGCAAAATACTTTTTGCCGGTCTCATTCACTTAAACACTTTGTTGGCAGTTTAAGATCTAATTGTGATTAATGACACCTTCTAGCAATTACTTTCTTGTGTTAAAAATATTGGCTTTTGAAGGTAACTGGATCGAATATGCAGCACCACATTAGTACTGTTTAGTCTTGTTAGATCTCAGTGCTGCCTTTGACACAGTTGATCACAAGGCTCTTTTAGAAAAGCTTGAATATGTTGTAGGGATCAAAGGAACAGCACTAGGCTGGTTTAAATCCTACCTGTCTGACAGATTAAGTTTTGTAAATGTACATGACAAATCTTCTTCAAACTCCAGTGTTACTTTTGGAGTACCACAGGGTTCAGTGCCTGGACAAATTCTTTTTGCTATATATTTGCTTCCAGTTCTCATCTTTGGACCTGCAGTTCAGAAAAGGAAATTGCTTAGTCAATCACCTGACCTGAATGGCATTAAATTTATCTCCGGGAACAAAGTAAGGAACCTTGGTGTTATCTTTGACCAGGACATGTCATTCAAATGCCACGTTAAACAGGTTTGTAGGATTTCCTTTTTCCACCTTCAGAATATTGCTAAGATTAAAAGCATCCTTTCCAGGAGTGATGCTGAAAAACTAGTTCATTCATTTATTACATCATGACTGGATTACTGTAATTCATTACTCTCAGGAAGTCCACAGAATGTAGTTAAAAGTCTTCAGCTTGTCCAAAATGCTGCAGCTAGAGTTCTGATGAGAATTAAAAAGAGAGATTATATCTCTCCTGTCTTAGGTTCCCTACATTGGCTACCTGTTAAATTCAGAATAGATTTTAAGATCCTTCTTCTCGCATATTAAGCTCTTAATAATCAAGCTACATCATACATCAGTGATCTGATTGTTCCATACGTTCCTAACCGAGCACTTCGCTCTCAGACGGCAGGTCAACTGGTGGTTCCCAGAATATCTAAAATTAGGATGGAATGCAGATCTTTTAGTTATCAGGCTCCTCTCCTGTGGAACCAGCTCCCAGCCTTGGTCCGTGAGGCAGACACTTTGTCTACTTTTAAGAATAGGCTTAAAACATTTTTATTTGATAGGGCCTATGGTTAAAATCTAATGTTAGCCTAAATCTGGACAAGTGGGGGAGTAGAGGGAGGTGGAGTGAACAGTCGGTAAAGACGGCTCTCCCTTGCCCTGCCTCCAACATGCCTTCATCTAAAAGGCTAGGCTATCCAGAGTTAACTCTGTAGTTATGTTGCTATAGGCTTAGACTGCTGGAGGATACACTGACCACTTTTCACACTCTACTACTTTCTTCTACAATTTACTCTTTATCTGTATTATTTCCTGCTATTTCAGCTGTTAACTTTATTTAGCTTCATCCAGCTCTGACCTTCAGCTCTTGCTGGGTAGGTTCGCGACCGAATGTGAAGCGGCTGGGATGAGGATCAGCACCTCCAAATCTGAGACCATGGTTCTCGACTGGAAAAGGGTGGCTTGCCACCTCCGGGTCGGGGGAGAGGTCCTACCTCAAGTGGAGGAGTTTAAGTATCTCGGGGTCTTGTTCACGAGTGAGGGTAGGAGGGATCGGGAGATCGACAGGCGGATTGGTTCGGCGTCTGCAGTGATGCGGACGCTGAGCCGATCTGTTGTGGGGAAGAGGGAGCTGAGCCAGAAAGCCAGGCTCTCGATTTACCGGTCGATCTACGTCCCAATCCTCACCTATGGTCATGAGCTTTGGGTAATGACCGAAAGAACGAGATCGCGGATACAAGCGGCCGAAATGAGTTTCCTCCGTAGGGTGGCCGGGCTCAGCCTTAGAGATAGGGTGAGGAGCTCGGACATTCGGGAGGGACTCGGAGTAGAACCGCTGCTCCTCCGGATCGAAAGGAGCCAGTTGAGGTGGTTTGGGCATCTGGTCAGGATGCCTCCTGGACGCCTCCCCGGGGAGGTGTTTCGGGCATGTCCTGCCGGCAGAAGGCCCCCGGGTCGACTCAGGACACGTTGGAGATGTTACATCTCCAATCTGGTCCGGGAACGCCTTGGGGTCCTGCCAGAGGAGCTGGTGGACAAGGCCGGGGAGAGGACGGCCTGGAGCTCCCTAATTGGGATGCTGCCCCCGCGACCCGGACCCGGATAAGCGGAGGAAGACGAAGACGAACTTTATTTTTTCTCTTAAGTGTTTTTCTCCCCAGAAGAAGCTACAATGATGTTCTGCTGAGCTGTGGTGGCCTCATGGAGGGGGCCATCGGTTTGAACACTTCTGCTAACCACTTAAACATTCTTCCTCTCCTGATAACATTTTACTCTCTTTGACATTGAATGTGCTACTACTAGTTTACCTGTTGAATTATTTATAGATTTGCTAGGATAAATACAATGAAGTTTATCTCTCCCCAAATATAATTTTTACTAAGAAATCACAATGTAACTATAGAAACACTACTTTGTATATATGGTGGGTGGGTGGTGTTGGTGTATGCATGTGTCTGCTCTGTCTTCTCGATCCCCAGTGAGTCGTGGTGGATGGCTGCTTATACTGAACCAGGATTCTCTGGAGGTTTCTTCCTGTTAAAAGGGAGTTTTCCTCTCCACTGTCGCTAAATGCTTGCTTAGTATGAGGACTGCTGTAAAGTCACTGACACTAGTCAGTATTGGAATGTTTATTATGTGAAGTGCCTTGAGACGACTCTTGTCGTGATTTGGATCTATATAAATAAACTTGAATTGAATTGAATACTAGCTGTCCTAAAAGCTACATGTTATATTACTATAAAATCTTTTTTGGTTTTTGCCATCTCTAAATCTGAGATTTTCTTTATGCCTTCTAGTTTTAGTGCTTAACGTTTTCCTGTTTCCTAAACAAGGCTGCTGAAACTGTTTTATTGGACTTTAAGCCAGTCCGAGACCTTTTTAAACACATGAAGTGTTGAAAGAATTAAAAATGATTAAATTTCTCCCATTTTTCTGTTATACCTTGTTAGTGCAAGCCTTTTGATCATTCATGATGGGTGTTTTGCTTTCTGCTAGGTAAATTCGTAAAGCTGACAAGAGCTGCTCTACACTTAAGAGAATTAAACCAAGGTTAGAAAAGTTGAGTCAAAATTAATCTACTTGTTTTAAACAATCCTTGGATCTCTTGGAATCACATTTAAACAATAAAAAGTGTTGAACTCATTGCATTTACATGAACACTGTAATATGCAACAATATTCTTGGAAGTGTGTCATAGTTTGTGCAAGAGTTAACATTTTCAGCCTATTTTCTTAAAAAAAAAAACAAAAGAAACAAATACTTTGTGGGTTTATCCTCTATTTTTGTGCCTCATTTTTTTTTACACATCCCACACTTGGGATTTGAGGAACCTACCTAAGTGTGTCTAATCTATGAGCACAGCCAGCACAGCATTGAATGGTGTTGCTGTACCTGCAGCCCCCAACAATACAATACTTCAGCAGTCGTTCAACCGAGCAGCTAGCTGACAATGTAGGACAGGGAGGGCTTAAGGTGGCGATAGCCACCTGAGTGGTTGTTGACATTACTGCTAAATGACCGTATCCTTAAAGGACTGAAGCAATGTGAGAAAAACATCGGAGGAATGGAAATGGATCAAAGGAAACAGAAACCCCACCCACCCCCTTCCCAAACTGTATCCACAGTCCTAGCTCCATCTAAAGCTTTGGCCCTTCAACCTCTTATATGTTTTCTGTAGAAATGCAATCAGGGATTTCCCCCGGAGGTAGACTGTGGCTAGGGACCAGCGGGGTCCCAGCTATGGAAGGAGGAGGGGGGAAAGCAGTAGGCAGCACTTTCTAAATTGAAGTCAATAACACAACAGGCTATTCTATCAGAACCAGTCCTCCCACACAGGCTGCATACAGTCACTAAGGACAGTGAAGGCTGGAATGTTGATAGAGTTTTCCAAAGCAGCCCTACGCATGGGAACATGTGTTTGTGTAGGTGAACACATGAGGAAAGGGTGTCCGCAATTATGCATGTGGGCTGAGCAACACCGTCCCTTTCATCACTTTAAAAGAGAAATAATTACTCTCCTGTTTCCCACATGTTCAACACTTCTGCTAGAAGAATTCAGTATTGAAATTGGCATATAGTATAAAAAGAAAATTGCATAAAAAGTAGGAAACCTACAGAGATGGTGATGTTACAAACAGGACCAAATGCTGAGCCCACGCATGAGAGTGATTATATTGTACATCTAGCTCTTGTTTGAGATCCTGCTAATGCTGGCATATTTCAGACGCACGCACACACACAGCCTTATTTTGCTGTTAATCCCTTTCTGCGTGTTAGCACTTCTACATAGCTAAGGGGTATTTAAACTGTTATTGTTGGTTCTCTGAGCGGGAGTAAAAAAGGAAATTAGTGACTGGTAGACAAGTGGCTGACATGACAGGCCTGTGTGTCGATGCACGTGTGGTGCGCTGACATACTTTTCCATCCGATAACTACGCAATGATTGCTGGCACATCTGCACAGCATCAAACAGGCACGGCTTGTTTGGGAGCTTGCACTTTTTGCTTGCATTTGCTGAGCTGAACATTTTAAGAGTCAATCGACTGCAGTTTTTAATACCCCGGTTTCCCGGTAGTGTGCTGAGTTGCTTGTGTGTTTTAATAGACAAGTTCAGTTTTATGATCAAAACTCAGATTTGAGTTTATAGGACAGGAACATTTTAATAACCGGTGGCAAAAAAGCAACTTTTTGTTTATGTGCTGAAGAATAGGTGTTTTCAATGTCATTTAGATATTGTCCTGAATCAGATGGTCTCTGCATATAAAGTTTAATGTATTCTTCGATGTGTAGATTTTTATTGAAATCTATCGATGCAGGGAAAAATAGCTAAAGTAAATGCTTTTTGTTTTGTTTAGCTTTTTAAAGATTGAGAAAAAAATCCATTAGAGTGTAAAAACGTTCACATATGCAGTCTTTATGCCCCAGACAAGCTGGTTCCCAAAGTCAGGGACTCTCTTGGTCAGCTTGCTTCCCACACCAAACCTTCCGTCAGGAATCTTGGCGTGACCTTTGACCCAGCTCTCACCCTGGATTATCATGTCAGTTCTCTTGTTCGCTCTTCCTTCTTCCATCTCAGGAACACTGCTAAGCTGAGTCCCATTCTGTCTCACTCTGAACTTGAGACAGTTCTCCACACCTTCATCTCCTCATGCTTAGACTACTGTAACTCTCTTTTCACGTGTCTGAGCAGAACCTCCCTGAACCGTCTACAGGTGGTTCAGAATGCCTGTGCTCGGCTTCTGACCAAGTCCTCCAAACACACCCACATCACCCCGCTTCTCCTCCAGCTTCACTGGCTGCCAGTCAACTTCAGGGTTCATTTCAAGACCCTGGTTCTGGTCTATAGGGCCTTACATGGACAAGCACCATCTTACATTGGTGATCTTCTTAGTCCCTACACCCCCAGCAGGTCCCTGAGGTCCAGTGATCAAAGCCTACTGGTTGTGCAGCACCAGGCTAAAGACCAAAGGTGATAGATCATTTGCTGCTGTGGCCCCCAAACTCTGGAACTCTCTCCCCCTGAGCCTGAGATCAGTGGACTCAGTGGTCTCCTTTAAAAAGCAGCTGAAGACACACTTGTTCAAGCTGGCTTTTGTATGACCTTCTTCACCTCTCTCTCTTTATTCTGCTCTCCCCACCTATTCCACCTTCCTCAGGATCCACTGATTTCCCTCTTTCCTATTCACTCTCTCTCTTTCTTAATATTTTTTATCACAATTGCCTATTTTTGCTCATTTTAAATATATTTTTAAACATTTCTAAATTCTTTTTTATATTTTTACATTTTTTGTTTTTGTGAAGCGCCTCGTGATTTTTATCTTGAGAGGCACTATAGAAATGATACTTTCTTCTTCTTCTTCTTTAGATTTATCACCAAAATGCTTGCTCACATGTTGACCTCATGTCGTGTTTTTGTGATTATTTACTAGTAGATAAATCGACCTGCGGCGCTCACAGGCCTTACTACTGCTCTTCCCCTGCACTCTGTCAGCGCTTTGACTGATATCAGTCTAGGTCACGTGCACCCTAGTTGTGTTTATTGGTGTGTGGCCCAGATATATTTTTTTCAATAATAACCCTACACTCCACACTCAAAGCACACAGAGGACCAGCTTGTCACATGAATGAACAGTGGTAATTTCCCTAGGCGGACATTGATTTCACTTTCATTAAACTGCCTTGGTTGACATCCTGATGAAAATCATAATTCTGACTTGAAACCTATCCCTTTATTTCACTGACTTATAGACCTTATTTTTTGTCAGGTGAGTCTGGATAAGCACAACCTGTTGGAGAATAGAGTTAAAGATGGTGTTGATAGAAAGGATATTATTTAAAACTGCCGCTGTAACACAAAGTGTACCTTTATATAACTTTTGTCCACAATTCTAGTTTTTCATTTTTAACTAAGAAAGCAGGAGTTTATAGACTAGAGTTAGCTTAACATAACAGTAAGTTATTCTGAATTGGAAAAGATGACATCACCTGATCAAAAAAAAAGTCACCACCAAAAGAAAAACTGTCACACTCTAATATTTTATTGGAGCGCCTTAAGCTTTGATTACAGCACACATTCACTGTGGCATTGTTTCGATCAGCTTCTGCAATGTCACCAGATAAGTTTCACCAAGATCTTGCATTGTTGATGGCAGAGTCTGACTGCTGCACAAAGCCTTCCGGTTGGTTTATGCTTGACGCGTGCGCGAGGTCCGCATGGCTCCGCGCGGCAAAATTGCATCATTTTAACAACCACGCCCCTCCACCGCATCTCCGCATGGCCCAAAATTTCCGCAACCTGCACCTAGGAAAATTTCTAACCACGCGGACAGTCGGACATGGGAAAACATGGTGGACCGGCAAGAACTAGTATGGCAGAGGTTCGTAAATACAGACATTTGTATGATTCAGCTCTCAAAGATCACCGTGATCAACATGTCGTTAATAATTCTTGGAGAGAAATAGCTCGCACTGTCGGAAAAGACGAGGACGCTGTTAAAAATGCTGGAATGCCATGTTGTAAACAACAGTAATTTTTACATCTACTATGGTGTAGTGTTGGATGCATGCCTTGGAGCTCCATGCTGCCCCCTACAGTTTGGGAGAATATTGGCTCACCGCAGAGACGAGCTGCATGAACCATAAACGCTGCAAGTTGAGAAGCGCGTTCCATCCGCGAGCCGCATCACCAAGTGGAAAGTGAATGCGTCAAGCATAAATCAAGCTTTCTCCAGCACATCCAAAGGTTCTCACTGGGGTTAAGGTCTGGACTCTGTGGTGTCTAACCCATGTGTGACAATGGTGTCTCGTGTTCCCTGAACCACTCTTTCACTATTTGAGCCCTTCTCAAACGTACTAACATCTTTTCCACCACCACCAAATGTGACATGGTTGTTAAAGAAATGAGAAGCAATACATTTCACCAGTTGGGGTTAAATCACCTTCCAGCTGCCCATGCAGTACAGGTGCTGGCCAGTAAATTAGAATATCATCAAAAGGTTGAAAATATTTCAGTAATTCCATTCAAAACGTGAAACTTGTACATTATATTCATGCAATGCACACAGACCAATGTATTTCCAATGTTCATTACATTTAAATTTGATATTCATAAGTGACAACTAATGAAAACTCCAAATTTGGTATCTCAAAAAATTAGAATATTCTGAAAAGGCTGAATATAGAAGACACCTGCTGCCACTCTAATCAGCTGATTTACTCAAAACACCTGCAAAGGCCTTTAAAAGGTCCCTCAGTCTTGTTTTGAAGGCACCACAATCATGGGGAAGACTTCTGACTTAACAGCTGTCCAAAAGACAATCATTGACACCTTGCACAAGGAGGGCAAGACACAAAAGGTGATTGCTAAAGAAGCTGGCTGTTCGCAGAGCTCTGTGTCCAAGCACATTAACAGACAGGCGAAGGGACGGAAAAAATGTGGTAGAAAAAAGTGTACAAGCTCTAGGGATAACCGCACCCTGCAGAGAATTGTGACGACAAACCCATTCAAAAATGTGGGGGAGATCCACAAAGAGTGGACTGCAGCTGGAGTCAGCGCTTCAAGAACCACCACGAGGAGACTCATGAAAGACATGGGATTCAGGTGTCGCATTCCGTGTGTCAAGCCACTCTTGAACAAGAAACAGCGCAAGAAGCGTCTCGCCTGGGCCAAGGACAAAAAGGACTGGACTGATGCTGAGTGGTCCAAAGTTATGTTTTCTGATGAAAGCAAGTTCTGCATTTCCTTTGGAAATCAAGGACCCAGAGTCTGGAGGAAGAGCGGAGAAGCACAGAATCCACGTTGCATGAGGTCCAGTGTAAAGTTTCCACCGTCAGTGATGGTGTGGGGTGCCATGTCATCTGCCGGTGTTGGCCCACTCTGTTTCCTGAGGTCCAGGGTCAATGCAGCCGTCTACCAGGAAGTTTTAGAGCACTTCATGCTTCCTGCTGCTGACCAACTTTATGGGGATGCAGACTTCACCTTTCAACAGGACCTGGCACCTGCACACAGTGCCAAAACCACCAGCACCTGGTTCAAGGACCATGGTATCCCTGTCCTTGATTGGCCAGCAAACTCGCCTGACCTTAACCCCATAGAAAATCTATGGGGTATTGTGAAGCGGAGGATGCAATACGCTAGACCCAACAATGCAGAGGAGCTGAAGACGACTATCAGAGCAACCTGGGCTCTCATAACACCTGAGCAGTGCCACAGACTGATCGAGTCCATGCCACGCCGCATTACTGCAGTTATTGAGGCAAAAGGAGCCCCGACTAAGTATTGAGTGCTATACATGCACATTCTTTTCATGTTCATTCTTTTCAGTTGGCCAACATTAGAGAAACAAACATTTTTTCATTGGCCTTTAGAATATTCTAATTTTCTGAGATACCAGATTTGATGTTTTCATTGGTTGTCACCTATAAATATCAAAATTAAACGTAATAAACATCGGAAATACATTGGTCTGTGTGCATTGCATGAATATAATGTACAAGTTTCACGTTTTGAATGGAATTACTGAAATATTTTCAACCTTTTGATGATATTCTAATTTACTGGCCAGCACCTGTAATTATCCAAGAGGAGGCTCGTACCAACTTGCTTAGTTAAATCAAGACAGCAACTTTTTTTGGGACAGGCAATGCACAATGAGACACTTGTATAGTGCCTTTCAGAGTCAGAGGACTCCAAAGTGCTTTACACTACAGTGCATCATTCACCCATTCACACACACATCCACACACTGGTGGTGATGAACTGCCCTGGTGCCTTCCCTGGCAGAGGCGAGGCTGCCGAGCACAGACACCGCCAGTCCCTCCGTCCACCACCAGCAAGCGAGGTGGGTAAGTGACCTGCCCAAGGACACAAAAACCGAGTTCTGTGCTGAAAACGATCCTGCAACCCTCCGATGACTGGACAACCCACTCTACCTCCTGAGTTGTTGCTGCTGTAAATATTTTCGTGCAAGCAGATATTTGTTGTTTTAATACCATTCATTTCTGTTTTCATCATCAATATAAAGCAATAAATAAGAAGCTGATAAATCCAAAAACTGTTTGCAATGAAGTTTCTACTTTGGTAACTGAAATTTTACATTTTTACATTTATTTAGTTGACGAGGCTTATAGGTAAACAGAGATGAGACAATTTCATAGTGTTACTGTATTTTAATAGCTACACAACTCATTTGGAAAGAATATTCAGATTATCCAGAAGTTGCAATCTGTAAGTTTACAACATATGATGATTTGCATATAAATGAAATGTTTTTGTCCGTATCATATGGATATAAAGCCATTGTTGGAATGGTAATTTATGTGAAGGTTAATGTTGCCTTTGAGTCTACCTACTGAATGACTGTCTTCCTGGCATTGGCACATCTTTAAATCCCATTGAGTTGTGAAAGTGTCATGGTCTCTGTGCACGTGATTCACAAGTCTTGCGAGTCAAAGAAATGGTATATGATGCGCTTTGGCTCAGTTATTACAATAAATCTAAAACAAGCTATAAATTAGGAAAATCAAAATGCAATAATGTGTTTTTAGCGCGATTCATGACTCATTCATCCTTCTGCTCAAGCTCGTTCAGTCTAGTTGTTGATGGTAAGCAAATGATGTAAAATCTTTGTCATCTGAGTAAAAACTGGCTGATTTTTAAATAAAATACTCTTTGCACATGCAGTGCGACCACAACGAGCCTAAATTACACATTTTCACTGATTCTGTCGCAGAAACAAACTTCCTTAAATATAGCGTTGCCATATTATCCTTCCCCTTTATGTACATTAAAGCTGGGTGTCTTACTAAGAACAGGTGCAACAATAGCTGTAGTGTCATTTATTTATTTATCACACACTGCTGAGATGAATAACTGCGGTATTCAGAAGTCAGACGGTGCATCTGATTGGAGAAAAGAGGTTCGTAAATACAGACATTTGTATGATTCAGCTCTCAATTTCTAACACAATGCAACTTCTAAGTAGCAGTGATTGGATTCAATCAGTTCTCCATCTCACATCTTTCTCACCCACCATCACACTGCACCCACCTTAGATCTCCTATCTCATTTGTTGATCATCGCTGGCCATTTAAATGTGATTGAATGTGACGCGGGGTTAAATTAGTCAGCCTAAAGTGAAGCATGACGATATACTGATTTGTCTCGAGAGGTTTTTACCCCGTGAGTTTCGGAACGGGGTCGAAGCGTTTTTTTATTATATAATCTCTGTCTACCTGTTGGCATGAGCAAATTGTATTAGCTGGCTTTCCTTCCTCCGTCAGCGCCCACGCGATTGTCTTCAACATAGTTCTGCACTTGAAATCAGGCTCATTCTTTTGTTGTTCTTTTCCAAATCAGATGTGTGTATTGAACAAATGCAGCTAAATGGATACATCTGTTGCACCTTTAGCAGCTTCCTGCTAGGTGTGACAACTCTTACTGTACATCTATTTTATAGCAACATGGAGTAGCTCTTCACATGCTCAACACCTCCACTTGTCTAACACTCGAGCTCCAACCTCCACCTAAAAACATCTCCAACCAGCCTCGCTGCTCGGCACTGCATCTAGTTTTGACAAGCACCCAGAAATCGACAAAAAGCCCCGTTGAAAATAATGCATCTGTCCGCTCTTTTCTTCTCCTTTTCTCTCATTTTTGCGTTTTGTCAGCACAGCTAGGGTTTGAGAGGACAGAAATGGCTTTTTGAGCGACACAAGCTGGCGATGCCATTTGGCATGTCGACTGGTGGGAGCGAATGGAAAGGGAGGCGGAGACAGATGATGATTGTCTCATGCCCTCTTCCTGCGTTTGCCTGCCATCTCTTCTCTCTGAGGTCATTGAGCCCTAATGTTATCTCAGTTCTAAAGGGGTTAAAATCATTTCCACACTACTGTGCAAGATTTTTCTTTCTCCTTACATGCTGAATAACTGCAAGAAATATAAGTGTTTCTTGTGACTTATATCCTTTAAAAAAGTCATAACAAGTCATCTATAAATGCATATGTCATATTTCTTCATGGGGGGAGGGTCTTTACTTCTAAGCTGTGTCTTAAGGTGAAATGAAAGATATCAGCCAAAAAAAAGTTATGCGGTTTTCCTTGAAAGATGCTTGGTTGGCTCTTCAGTCACATAACCCTACAAGCTGCACATGAAATGTAAACAACTGGTACACCAACTGATTGTCAAAACTGGATGACCGTTTTGTTGATGAGAGGTGGAACATCCTCAAGAATCGAAGAAGTCCTTTTAGTCTTTTGTTGTGTGACTTATGATCTACACCAGCGGTTCCTTTAGCCGCGCACCCCCTTCTATGTCCCGACCATGTTGACGCACCCTCCAGCCCCCACATCAGGGCATATCTCTCTCTCTCTCTCTCTCTCTCTCTCTCTCTCTCTCTCTCTCTCTCTCTCTCTCTCTCTCTCTCTCTCTCTCTCTCTCTTCTCTCTCTCTCTCTCTCTCTCTCTCTCTCTCTCTCTCTCTCTATCTATCTATCTATCTATCTATCTATCTATATATATGTATATATAGCTAAACAGTCACTCGACAGACAGGGTTAAAAATATGATGACCTTTTCCCCCATCACTTTCATTTTTTAAGTAGTAATTAATAAGCATTCAATACCATTACAATTTCCTTTGATTTAATTTTAAAGAAATATTTAGAGTGCCCAGGTAGCACATAAAAAATGTGATTTAATGGTTTTCTTAAAGTATGAACGTTTAACCTGTGGCCAGAGCGCTCTCCTTCCTTCTGCTCAGCGTAAACCTGAGCTGATCACCTACTTGTGCGTAATCAAATGTCTATAGGGGAAAATATGGAAAAGCTATAGCCATGTGGTTCACTTTTGCCTCAGACCGACTTATTGCTGTTTTATGGTGTGGCTGAATCTGCGATCCACTGCCATGCGGACTGGAATAACAAATGCTGCAGTAGCATGAGTTGTAGTCAGGTTCATGAGGAGTCACTGGCTGGAGCGGACTCGACTTTAATACGTCATCCCAAAATAGAAGCTAATATCATAATTTAACCTTGAATGAAAAATGTTATAAAACCTCTTAAAAGTTTTTATCACGGAGGAGGCAGTGCTCATTTCTGCCTTCAGTCTGACGGCGCTGCGCCGCGCAACGCAATGCCGCGCAGTGCAATGCCACGCAACGCAACACTGCGCTTATTGAATCTGTGTGTGTGTGTGTGTGTGTGTGTGTGTGTGCGGCACAGCTCCATGAGCCGCTCCAGTCACCGCGTCTCGTTATTGGCGCTATTTAAACCAATGTTGTAAAATTACTTCTGCCCAGCCCATATGTGCTCACTTGTGCACCTGTGAGCCGTAGTTCCGCTGGAACGCGTCTGACCTCTGACAGACGCACTCTGAACTTCAGCGCGCTGTTAATAGCCTGACACGTTTAGAATGCTGTCCCACAGTCAGTGTGCTAATATAATAATATAATAATGCTAAAATGCTCAGATGGGAATGATTTCTTGATTTATTTAGTTACATCCACGATGTTCTGTGTGTGAGGTTTACAACGTCAGAACACCTGCATGAGACACGGTGTTAATTACAATCTGCCAGAATGACTCACCACCTTCAGATTCCTCCAACATTGTTAAAAATGATCAAATACAGAACATATCTTGCTATTAACAGCGTGCGCAGGCCAGTGTGCTGAAGCTTGGCGCATTTTTATTATGAAGCTAGGGCACATGCAGAGGAAACACACACACACAAAATATACTTGTTTTCAATTACATTTATTGGGCCCACTTACTTTTTTTAGGCCCACCCACAAATGAGTTTCTGGCTACGCTAATGGTGACATATGACAGGCTTCTCTGAGCTCCGCAGCCATTACACTTTTCACCTCTCGCACCCCCTAGCGGCAGCTCTCGCACCCCCAGGGGTGCGCGCACCACACTTTGGGAATCCCTGATCTACACCAGGATAAGTAGCAAAGAAACACCTGCTCTTTAGGTTTATATAGGACATTATAGGGCTATGATGCAGCAGGTCCCAGATTGCGGAATGAGCTTCCTTTAAATATCAGACAGGCCTCATCGCAGTCTGATTTTAAATCACTGCTCAATACCCACCTCTTGCCTCTGGCCTTTGACACCAGCTGAGATGTCGACCTTTAACTAGCTTTTAGACCATATTACTATTATCTTAATTGCATTTAAGGTATTTTAACTATGTTTTACTCTTTTTAGTTTATTGTTTTAACTCTATGGTTGTTAATTAATTTGAGATACAATGGTTTTATTGCTGATTACGTCATTTTAAAATCTCTTTTGTGTACAGCACTTTGGTCCTGCGGGTGTTATAAGTGCTATACAAATAAAGTTGATATGGTATAATGAAAAGTAGGTTTTTATTTATTTAAGAACATAAAAATAAAGTTTTGACGATCAAAAAAGCTTCTCAAAAGTCCTACAGCACAAGAATGTAACCCTGAAAGGAAACTGAGCCCTCGTAAATGTTTCATGACATTGTTGAAACACCAGTTCAGATGTTTGCAACCTGTCCCTGTCAGTGAAAGCCCGATAAGATGCTGGTATAATATAGAAATATAGAAACCACACCAGATCCTCAACTTCTCTGCAAATCATTTAGAAATGATGTGCTTTGCAGACTTGTGTTATCAAGTTTGTTACTGAAGGACAACAACGTTTTTGTGTACAAATATTACAATTGTCATGGTATTATATGTTCACTCATTAAAAATGTCTGACATATTTACAGTCATTTACCCTTTTCTGATCATGACTAATCAGTTATTGCAGGATTTGCACTTTTTACCAAATATTTAGATCTACGGAAGGAAATGGAAGTTTTGTATTATCCCAATGGTCTATATTCCTGTATAAAAAGCAAATGCTTTTTATTAAAAGGATCATGCCTTTGAAATATACATGGTTGTAAGTAGTTAATTATAAAGTTCATTTCAAGATCCTGGTTTTTAAGGTCCTACTTGGACATGATGATCTTCTCAGTCCCTACACCCCCAGCAGGTCCCTGAGATCCAGTGGTCAAAGATCACTTTCTGCAGAAGCCCTCAGACTCTGGAACTCTCTCTGAGTCTGATATTGGTGGACTCAGTGGTCTCCTTTAAAAGCAGCTGAAAAGTCACTTGTTCAGGCTGGCTTTGGCGTGACCTTCTGTTCTTCCTTTCCTTCCTCACTAGCTTCTTCTTACTGGTGTTTCTGTAATTCCTGTATTTTTGAGCTTGTTTTTTAACTTTTTTATATGAATTTTTGTTTTTCATTTTAAAAAATTCTCCCATTTTTTAAACATTTTTATATGTTTTATTGTGCTTATGAAGCACCTTTTGATTTTTGTCTGGAGAAGCACTATAAAAAAAACCTTCATTGCAATTTTGAGGAATCTTCAAATCCTCAAATATACACATTTTTAGTGTATTATACAGAGGCTGTATTTTACTGTGCATTGTACTGGTAGTTTAAACCAAATAAACAGTTCTGTCATGTCATATTTGGCTAACTCTCCCAATTTCAAAGATTGTTTGATATTTCATTTCAACAGCACTCAAAATGAGCTGTAAACACATTTCACTTTCATTTCTACTCCCCTCCTGTCTTTGTTTCTTAGCTCCTCAATGATTGCAAAATAATGACCAAGTTCCATCGGTTCTGCATTCAGAGGTGTAAATGGATCCTTTAGAAAGCAGCACCGTCATTTTGCAAGGCAACGTAGCTTAATGCCCTTTCCAATAATTTTGACCTCTTCTAGATGTGCTCAATGTGGCTTGACTGTTCCCACTGAGCTTTTACTGCTTTAAGCAGCAATTTGAAGATCTGGACTCTTACCTCTCCTCATGGGTTTACAGCACCCGCAGGCCTTGAGGAAGTTGAATATCTTCACCCAGAACACAATGCATCTCTGGGAACTAAGTGGAAAAGAATAAAATAAAAATCAAAGCACAACATATAATCTAGAGTTTATCAGACAGTTATTTCTGCCCACCTTTTCATGTCCCCTTTAGGTCTTTAGGAGATGGACACATTTTAAAGGAACGGTTCTCACTTTGATGTGTCTTGAATCGTGTGTTAAACATTCAGCCTACCCATTTCAATTGTTGCATTTCCACCTGCGCCGTCGCACCATTCAGTTCAATGGAATTATAGCATATTAGCAATATACAAATGTAGCTCAATAGTTATGGACTAGCATCTCCTGACGCTGCTCTCCTAAAAATGAGATAGATTGTAGTTATCACTGTTATTGATTTTATTAACCAGGATGTTGGGCCAATACTCTGCCTTAATCTTGCCCCGTTGCATGTTGTGCTGCTTGTGAGGCTTGTGCTATTTTTTCCCAGCTGGGAAACAAATAATCTATAAACTCATTTAACTACAGGTTTAGCATGATTGGGTTTGCTGACTTGTACAGTTTGCAGCTTTTCCCCATGAGAAAGTCCTCATGGCAAGTCCATGGATAAATGTAATGTACTGGGATGTCAGAGGACTAGAAAGATGCTTGTAATTCACTCGGGTTTGTTAGTTTAAGGATCAACCAACCTGAAAACACTATTGATCCATTTGAGGACAGGTAAAGACACTGATGTGGAATCTTGCCAGTTATTGTTCAGTCTCTAAAGGTCTTACAATGCTCGTCAATGACATCTCTACATTTTGACCAAACATTGTAACAACAGACTCCCACTGGTGTTCTCTTCACATTTGTGTTCTTGTTTTATCAATCTACGATGAGCACTGCAAAACTCAAAGATTAAAAGAATACATATGGAATTTTCCAGCTCACTGAATTTAATGGATGGATCTCCCACACGTTGAAGGACAGTCCATAACTCTGCATATGATCTCAAAGACAATAACAGGATGCAAAGTAAATTTCTTGTTTTAGAGCTTGTGTCGATACCGAAGGGACACATTTCTTTTGACAATAGACCACTTAAAATGCCTACTGCAGCCATCCTAAACCTCCCAGCCGAAGATTTTTCATAATCTGTAGCCCTAATTCGATTGCCAGCTGTGGGCCATTCTGAGGGCAGCACAAGTAGGGCCTGCCTGACCCACTGTGGATACCTGGTTCTTATTTTTCCAAACTGAATTTTCTTTGGAGGGGCCAGAAGTTCCAGACTCTGCTGCCCTCTTTTAAATTTATTTTTGTAAAATAGCTTTTCCCAAAAGTAGTTGCGACACAACAGCTGTTTTAAGACCAAATATGTTTAAGTCTGAAAATGAACTGTATAAAGACATGTGCATACAGTAAATGTGGGCCACTCCAGCTCTGGTGTTGCAACAGCTTGTTCATTAATTATGTCTGCATATGAAAATTAAAAAGAAGAGTCAGGTAAATATGGAATTTGTAGCATCTATTCCTCAGGTTACATTTTTCTACATGAACTCTTGCCACAAACATGCTCACCTGTTTTCCCAGAATAGTGATGCAGGGAAAACATCCATTATCTATTGATGAAAGAAAATCTCATTAATGGGGATCAGGCAAGTTTAATGGTGGGAATCATGCTTGCTTACCTGACCATTAATGGCCCTTGCCATTTGAGAAGCTGTTTGACTTTTCCCAGTCCTGTCCTCTACAGACAGCAGCCTGCTACTGACAGTGATGCATGGGACACCCTGAGTCACATTGATCACCCCAGGAAAGTCCTTTCACAGGCAGACACGCACAAATGTGTTCCCATCCAATGCCTGTGCTTTTTTTTCCCAGTGTCTGCCTTTGCTAACTCTGGAAATAAAGCCATTTTTTGCCATGCATCAGCTATCGGTAAAAATGTTGCAATTGGTGCTGAAGTAGAAAGTAATTCCAGTCGTTAAGATCTGAACAATTTATATTTGAAAGACTTTGATTGAGCTGGAAAATTGATAGAAAATGAGATTTAGAAGAACAAACGGTGCACTAGTTAATTAGCTGTGATTCCAGTAACGAATGGGTATTTCTCAATACAGCTACCGTTCCCCATATGGATCAGAGGTGTGGGTGAAATCTGGTCTTTCTGCCTTCCAGATTGAAACACACTTGACCTTTGAATTGTGAACCCTGAGCAGAAATATCCTGCCAAGGTGGGACCAATATTCACCCTATAACACACCACGTGTAAAAACAAACTACCAAAATGTCCTACTTGGTCTTTTGCCAATGAGCAAATTATTATTATGATTATTGCTATTTTTACTAACCACTCACATCACTTCCTGGGGAACTTCTAAATTCTGCTACTTTAGTTCTGCTGACTCTGGAGTGTACTTGAAGTTTACCAACCTAGTTTATGAATTTGTTTGTGGTTTAGTTGCAGTTTAGGTTGCAACTAACCACAAACACATTTATAATATTTAATATATGAAATATATAAGTAAATGGTCAATACCTGAAACCTGCAGGCTTGCTCACTAGCATTGAATAATTGTTTGGGATGGTTTGCCCTTCTAGTTCTGTTTAAAATAACTACCTATGTTAAGGTATGCTTTTAAAGTGAATGTATAGACACTGATTAAAAGAAGGTTAAATGGGTCAGAGGTTTTCTCACTCACTCCTTTTTTCCTCCTTCTGGCTGATTTCTATTTCTATTTTTTTAGTGTGAAGATATTTTTTAATTACAGGGCCCATTAACACGCTATTTACATCCCTGCCTGATCTGTGCCATTAAGAAATCAATAGTGGTTAAATTCATTAATTTATTCTCCCCTCTTTCCCTCTCTGTCCATCTTTCTGTCTTTTTTTAAAGTAATCCATATTTATAGATTTCTCCTGGAACCAATTGTCCTTTTCCTCACTATTTGACTGCAGTAACATACTAGCACATTTAGTCATTTCCTACCCAGTAAAACAGAAACCAAGTGGAGAACTTCATAATTCAGGAGCAACTGAAAAGGTGCCAAGATGCTATGAAATGGTTAATTTTAAGTCATTTGGTACATATCTCTGCCTTCTTTTCCTTGTGGTGCCACTATGTTCCAATCACACCAGATTATCATTCTGAGTAATGACGAGGCCCAATCTGTAAACAGACTAACCCCTAACCCTTGGATCCTTTCTACTGAAGCTAACAGTAAATAACTATCAAAGACAGCTGTTTTTATTTCCCCCTACCTTTGAAACAATGTAAAGGACTAATAACACGTAGCACACCTCGTATAACACACAGTCTCACACAGACTGACTTGAAAAGAGGGAAAAGGCACCATAGGATCACTGTACAGCCAAAGTTAGTTCCCTGTCACTTAGCTGTCATGGCTTTGAGCAACTTCTTCACACTCGTAGTGTATTTATCACCTTTTAGTGATTGTCTAATAATTTGCTCCCTGCTTAGCTGATGCCTTGACAGTTTGATTTACTGTGACTTAGTTGTGGTAATTGACTCCACTAAGCAGAGTAATTTGACAAACCTGTGTAGAAATTAAACAAAACAAATGAACTCAAGCACACATTTTGAATGATTTGAGCTAATTCTACTTATTTTTACAGCTTTACTTTTTCCATTAGATGGCCACTAATGCTCTAAATGGAACATTACTGCTGTGAGTCTTTTAGCTGTGGTAGTTAGATGGTTTGGTCAACGTTTGGTGTCATCGACATGGAAGCATGAATTCAGCTTTGTATCAACAGCCTAGGCTGCTACTGCTGGTAGTATAATGGTATAGGGGGGGTGTTTTCTTGGTCTACCTTGGGTCTTTTTCTACCACCTGAGCTTGGTTTAAACACCACAGCCTACCTGATAATTTTTTGCTGATCATGCCCATCCTTTTATGACCACATTGACCCATCTTCTGATGGCTAATTCCAGCAGGATAACACCGCGTCACAAAGCTCAGATAATCTGAGTGCTCTCTACAATCAGTGTCTCATTCTTGCTCTTACTGAAGTTTTATTTATTTATTTAATTATTGTTCTCTGTAGGAATGCAGGGATTTCCTTCATGACCTGAGGACGTGGTGCGACCAAATATGGTTAATTGAGGGTGTTTCTGGATGCAAATATCTGAATTAACATGAGCAGCTGGGTACGCACGTGGGGTTTATCAACAGCTAAACGCGGAGGAACAGGCGTACATGTAGCCACTGCATGTTTCATGAATCAGAAATGAAAATTCCATTCCATATGACATTCCCTTAGGATGGAGTATAGGACTAGCCTGGCAAGCCAGACTAAATAATACATTTATTATTATAATCCATTGACGGCTCTCGGTTGTGGGGCGGGTTCTACCGTTGTCTTTCAAATGATCTCCGCATTCCACTGGACAATGAATGTGACATACTCTTGTTTCACTCTGTTGCATCATCCCACCCACCAGGCATATAGAGTGCCCTGATTGGCCCACAAAGCGGATAAAGCTCTGTGATTTGTTCACTAAGCAGATAGAGCACTATATTTGGCCCACCATTATGCACCAACCGCAGCTCTTTATGTGTTTGAAACCCCTCTAGAGAGCTGTGATTGGCTAGCCAGAGTCCTGGTAGGAGCTGCTGAGGTTCCAATGGAGCATGCCTAGACCAAACTTTGCAAAGCAAGAATTTGGTTTAGTTCACTAGGCTAGTATAGGACATTTTCTACAAACCTTTGATAAAAAATGGCCCTGAAGCTCAAAGAAATGTTTCCAACACTAAATCTACACCACCTAATACAATACAACGCAACATGTTTCGTCTTCAGAGCCCAGATTTATTTGATTGGTTAATTTTATTACATGAGTGATAGGTTTTATGTGAGAGTGGGTTATGGGTTTATTTGAACTTGTTTTATTTATTTGTCTGGTTTTTCTAAGTGAGGTACTCATGGGATTTTAGGAACTGTTGGAATAGAAATAAAGGGACAAATCGGATTCTGTTTTTGTTGCAGGGAGTTGCAGCATATGACTAACTATACTCGAGAATTATTAACGTTTTTGAATGAGCACCAGCAAACCTGGAGTTGAGTGGCCAGCTATGTGGGAGAGAATAGTGGCAGCAAAAGGAGCTGCCTGCTTGTTGTTTAATGAGAATGAATGAAGACATTCCCAAACGTCTGCACCTGCCAGACTATGTTCACTGCTTGCATTTGCAAATTATAGAGCCCGCTTTGACAAGAAGGTACACAAAGACTTTCTTCACATCTTCTTTTTCTTGCTCTCTCTCTCTCTCTCTCACACACACACACACACACACCAGCATTCTGGGCCATACTTTAATCCTTACATTTGCAACTGTCCACACTGTGGCCTCTAAACTTTTACGGCCCAAACTGGTAATTTGACACCAAGGTAAATCTCTGTGGTGATCTAGTGATTGGAACATGCAGTAAAACTCATGTAAATTATGGCTGAGGTGCTGCCAGAGATGATTGAAAGCTCTGATGGACTGATTATTTTCCGGTGTGGCTTGCAGGGTGTACACAGCCGGCTCGTTTCCTGATGAGAAAATGCATACAAGATGATGTATGCTAGAAGCAAAACTCAAGTTAAGCTTCTGTTTCTGCCAAGTTGGACCTCATGGGTTTCTAAATGACTTTGAATCATAATTGGGAACACACTGTTCTCTCTAGACTCTGCTTATCTATCCAGTTTGTTTTGTAGGTATGCAGAATTGTTTAGGAGATTAGGGAATCAAAAGAAAATTCATCACTTGCCTTTAAAGAGATAAGTTTTTGTTTCCATGTCCAGTTTGTCAGTCTGTTTCCACTTTGTGCAGCACTTGGCTCTGACTGTCATCTACTGCAGTTTTATTCAAGTTTTTGGTTCATTCATTCTCAAACCACTAAGTGAATTAAATCTGCTGGGATCCTAAAGCTTTCCCTTGGACCAGGTTTCACTGCATAGGCACCAAATAGCATTTTTTTTTCTTTTAAATTGTGAAAATCCATACGTGTATTTGTTTGCGCGCACACACACACACACACACATGGACATAGCTTTTACGTGCATGTGCATTTTGTCTTTTTTCCTCTCTGCTGTGCTCAACACAATCCCAGCATTTATGAGATTACCAAAGCCCATTTGTGTTCCTGCGGGAGCCATCTTGGCTCCAAAGAGGCCTCCACTGGGAACCATCTGGGCTCTGCTCTAAGCAGCTTCTCCACCTCCTCCCCGTCCTCTCTACATTGTCACCAAACCTATTTATTTTTAAAGGAAGAGCCTTAAATTCTGCTTGCATCTTAAAAGTTTGGATTTATAAGCTGTCAGTCGTAGATCTTATTTTATTGTCTTTTAATGTGTGACATTTTGGTCTCTGGATGAAATTAGAATACACAAGCTGAAGACATAAATATCAACCTTTTGTTTTAATGTCTGGTTAAAGGCCAGTTTCGTTTCACATGGCACTTTTAAATTTGTTTTTACTCTTAAATCTGATAAAATTATTTCAAGAATGCTTAGCAGAAATGTAACTACAGCCATTGTTTAATGAACTTAAAGTTTAAAAGTGGAGTCTGTTTGCCAGCATTAAGTGCATTTCCACTATCAGAACTTAAGGGTAAATTTACAGGGACTTCCCCACATTCACGTGTCTCCACTCGACCGGGTCGGCCGAACAGCCAGTGTCAGGAACTTTCTGAGTACCTGATCAGAGGTAGGTACTTGGAGTGGTCCGGTGGAGTTGCCGAGTGGAACGTTTGGTTAACTCAAGCTCGTTTTCATCAGCAGATGTTCAAAACAGTACACAGCAGTAGTAAAATTAAGAGTTGTTTGTGAAGCAAGATGGAAGCAGAAGAAAATGAGGACCGATCACGCTTAAAATTGCTGTTACTAAACTCCTGACACTGGGAGAAATAAGGCAGAATTGCCCCAAAGCGAGTTTTTTCACAGGGCTTTGTTCTCTCCCAGAGCACAGTGAAAACAGAATTGCTTCTGGTCAACGCCACATTTTACATCACGCAGCCACTCTTGTTTTCTGAATGGATGGAATAATATACTTCAACAGTATAACACTTTAAATATTATTAATGTTACTGTGGACACTTTTTGGTGCTGATTAGTGACATCACTCCCCGTCAAAGCATTTGTGATATTCTGACGTCTGTCAGTCCTGAATTAGCTGAATTTGAATGAAGACACAACCGCTGAGAGGACTGAGACACTGTATCTCCAGCTCAAATTCCCCATGCTAGAGTTTACCGTGAAGTTCTGCTCACACCAACCCCTTACCTGTAGTTACTGACCTGAGCCAAGCCGTCATCTTCATCAATGGATCGTTTTCAGTTGATGACCAATTGTCTTTCCCACCTAGTTCAGTAGTATGTAGACAATGGACTTTACTGTTTAAGTATTTTTGGGAAAAAGACCGGAAATGTATAGTGATGACTAAGCATGCACACCATTTATAGATGTAAAAATAAAATAGCTCTCAATTTGTGATACAAATGTGTCCATAAACATTCATCGTGTTTCTTTTCCACCTGGCAGTATTTATTAGAATATTTCTCTTTTTATTTATTTATTTGTTTATTTGTTTGTTGGAGAATATTCAAGATGATTAGGAAATTGCTGCGGTACTTGATGCAAAAACCATTTTTTTCCTGTGTGATGTGTAAAGGGTTAATTTACATCTAATTAATGGACCATAATGGGCTCGACACACGGGAGGCGACAAACGACCGCGATCAGCGAAATTTGTCGCCGTCGCTTTTATTACCTGACACACGGGAGGCGATCCGCGGCAGCGGCAAAGCCGTCTACGCGTTCTGTTCCATGGCGAAATCGAAACTTCCGTTGTTTTGTTTAGCTGTGTCAGGTTGGAGGGAATTAAGGTTATTTAAGCGGTTCAGAGTTAAAAAAGTGTTAGATATGATGTTTCACAAGGTGCTGCCAGAGCTATTGTAACATTTGATCAGTTTATGTGGAGCAGAAGCGGTCCAGCCACGGCAGGTGAAATGTTCCTAGCCTACACGAAGTGAAACTGTTTAATTGTAACATTAATATGTTACTGGACACGCTGGTCTGGATGGTTAGGCCAGTGTTTGAAGTGGAACACACACACACACACACACACACACATGTCAACACAAATGCTCACACACCAATTAAAATAATGCTGATAGCGTGGACTAGAAGACAGGATGGTTTATGTATTTAAATGATGATCAGGCTGCTGTAAAATGTAATCTCCATCCACATCCGGACAGAATTATCCTCTATTCTTTCTCTATTTGCTCTGCTCTTGTCTGGGCTGATGTAGCTGATGGTGTGCGTGGTGCGACTAGCGGCTGTGATGCACATTTTACGCATTTGGAGAGGTGGGCTGGATGCTTTGCTTTTACTGGAAGATGGATTTTATTTATTTATTTTTATTTTTTTCAAAAATGTCGGAGATTTTGCCCCATGAATAACCGTAAAAACTACTGGTGTGCATGTACCCTTATGAAAGAGTCCTTCATTGAGAGGTAACTATTAGAAGTGCAGGTAATGCATTCTGGTGCCTATAAATGAAAAATGAATGAAAATTAAATTGGGAGTTTTTACTTCATATTTTAGAAATAAAAATGACGGGGGGGAAAATTTATGACGTCTTTTTAAACGAAATTTTCTAGCGCGACCTGCATGCTTATTTAGGTCCGTCCAAAATTACCGTGACCCACCCAAAAATGAAAACCTGGCGCCGCACCTGTTATAAACCTCTGCAAATGTTTGTTCTTCACTTTATCAAACAGTTTGTACAGCTAATGTCAAGATGTAAAATTATGAATTCAGTCGAGCTCTTCCCTCCCTTTCCTGTTTCTCCTTAAACCCGACAGCCGATGTCGGGTTTAAGGAGAAACAGGAGAGGGAGGGGAAGAAGGAAATGAGGCGAACAGAGTGAGTGCGACGTAGAGAAACTAGACTGGTGTGGAGGTGAGCAAAACGGCTGGAAAAGTGTGGGTGTTGAATCCCCCACATCCCCCACGGTGCGACGCCCATGTCTCCTCCACCCTATGTTCCATTGAGTGACCTTTAACTGCATAAAAGTAGGAACTGAATCCCTAAAGCTGCTCGGCCCTAAGCATAGGTTGTGATTTTTGTGCTTAATAATAGAACGTCTGATGCATCCAGTAATAAAAGCCTTTTACTGTAGCGGAGAACAAGGCAGAGCAGTTTACAAACCTAATTCCCTTCAGATTTCCCTTGTGACTTTGGGGCTGAGCAGTTCAAGTCTTAATCACTTGACTTCTCTATCTCCTAAGCACACCTGTCCTCTGACTTTCTCGCTGACTTTAGCAGAGAAAAAAAAATCCTTCCCTGATCGTCCATCACTTATGAAACAAAATGTTATGAATAGATAATTAGCCTGAATAGGCAGAATTTCTTTAGTCTGTTATGAGCAGTGTTGTGAGGTCTTTTCTGCTTCGTCAGCAGGGTTAGCTCATTCACTGCCCTCATTTGTTTACCTACAAGAATTGAAGCTTGGCTCTCACTAATTGAATATGATTTACATTAGGAGAAAAGGGGTGTTATAATGATATTTAGTGGCTTAATTAAGTTTGAAGAACATATCCAACACTAATTTAAAGCCACTAAAAGCTGGTACCGTTTTCCAGGCCATATGATTCCTCTGGTTCATGTGGATAGACACGATATTGAGAGCAGATGGACTTAATTAAAAATGTCAAGGACTTGAGTTAATCTGAAGACGAGAGGACCTTGCAGGGTTTTGTGTTGAGAGGAAATAGAAACAAGTGCCCAGACATTGTATTGGGAAAGCTGATACAGTGAGGAGAACGGGATCTCTGTGTGCTACAAAATCAATCGATGTCTGTTTTAAAACACTGAAGCCTCCTTAGCAGGCCTCATTTATTTTATTTGCTACCAAAAATAAATAAACAAACTGAATCCTGACCTCCTTGTCCTTGTTTTATCCTTTCTGTTGTGTTCCAGGTGGAAGTGGAAGTGGAGAGCATGGACAAAGCTGGGAACTTCATTGGCTGGCTGCACATCGAGGGTGTGAATCTGTCCGTTGCTCTGGTGGAAAACGCTTTGTCCAAGGTCCACTTTACAGCCGAGCGCAGCCCTTACTACAAAGCCCTCGTCTCGGTAGAGGAGGCGTGCAGACAGAGGAAAGAAAAGGTACGTCTAATTTAGATGCCGCAAGAGCTGAAGCTGCTTTATGTACTCCCAGCGAGGACTCTGCATCTAAGTGGCAAACCTCTCCCATGAAGCTTTCAGCTGGCGAACATCCCTCACTTTAATGCCACAGTAAATTTCATTCTGTCATGACGTGGATAGCATCTAGTTTAAAGTTGTTTAGGTGTAGCAGTAGCTCCACCCAGCACAGCCGTGGTGACATCTTTCTTGGTTTATTTTTTAAAAACGGAAATTTATATCACGGTAACAGGCAGCATGTGGAGGAAAACGTGAAAAAATAGTTTGCTGCCACACACATGAGCTGTGTAGTCTTGGTTTGTCAGTGTAGGTTGCTTTCCTTGCTGTCTCCCCAAGTTGCCGTCTCACTTCCCCACCTGCAGCATCATTGAGCTTTAGATTTTCATGAGGCGAGGTGAGGGTACCGTGTAAGGGAGTGGAAATCATTGAGATCACAGGAGTAAAATTTAAAGCCCTTTGCACCAATAATGATTTATTGGTCATGAGAAATGGCATTAGGTCATTAAGTCGGGGACATAAATGTGACTAAATGTATTAACACCCAGTCTGAACTTACTGTAGTTCAGGTTCCAGTGTTGTGAAATTGCTCCATCCAGGGTTGCAAATAACCACATTTGCTGTTATCATTGGAGCTGTCTTTCCTCAATGGGAGTTGTTTGATGGATGGAGACCTCTCTCACCGCGATCCTGATCTCGCCTTGCATTTTCATTATGGCTCCACGAGTCACCCCTGGCAGATGCACAAAGTGCCCAGCCAGCTGTCATCGTTGTCCTCTTTCTCTCCGTCTCTGTAACTTATTTCTTTCACCAGCTCTCTTTCCCCCCTTCTCTCACTGTCTCCCACTCACTCCTACTTATTTAGGTCCTTGAGGACACACAAATGCCTCCTCTTCCCATATAAATGTGATGTAGTGCTGGAGCTAAGAACAAGTAGTGTTCTTTCTCTCCTCTAAGAATCTATCATGTTCATAGTTGCTGTGTTCCTTCTGTGTTGTTTGCTCTTGGCTCTCGTTTTGTTACAATTACTCTCCATCTGTGGCTTCTTTTTTATTTCAAAACACAAAGAGAGATGAATATCTCAAGAGTGGGCCACAGGTGAACCTAACTTTCAATAAAAAAATAGAAAAGCATCTTGCTGGCCACCTGAACACCAACACCCTGCCATCTTAAATCTACCCACAGCAAGCAGTCACATGCCTGACATCACCAACTATCCCATGCAGGTTCCCGTGCTCCTTTTGCGGGGTTGAGACAGATTGACTTCAACCACAAGGTTCAGACTTGAGCTAACCTGAGTGTGCGTGTGAGAGAAGCAGGCAGAATGGAGTCTGAATCGGCCAGATGGACGGTGATTATGTTTGAAGTTAGATTGCCACAGGCAGCAGAGGACGGATCCGACACGGGCTGATGTTTGCATGTGTACGTGTGATGCAGAGGGTTGTTGTTAGCTGAGCACATGACCCTTAGTTGCATGTGAATGCATACTATGCATCTTGAAGGCAGGTGATGTGGGACTTGGTGCTCTAATTAACCCATAGAGACCAGCTTGAGAAAAGCTGAGAGCTTGGCTTTTCCCTTTTGAAGTTGTCTGTTTTGTGTGTGTGTGTGTGTGTGTGTGTGTGTGTGTGTGTGTGTACATTGTTGCAAGGTATAGCCGACTGGATCTTGTCCTTCATCCTTTTTTTTTTCGCATTGCCCTCTTTATTGTAGATGTGGAAAACATCAGTGGTACTGCTGTGTCAGGCGTCTGAACAAGAAAACAAGGTTGTCATAATAAAGCAGACCTAGGATGTGTGAAAGCACATGCGCACTTATTAAAGGCAAACGTTTGCGTTGGTGGTCCAGCGGGGCCCCGGGTCAACAAGGGGAACAGAGGCTTGCTGCAGTCGCATCCTGAACCAAAACTGCTTAGTTGGAGTGTCTTAAGTGAATGTGAGCTTTTTCTACAATGAGACCAATGGGACTAAGTGATTGTGCTCTAATTGAAGAATTCCAAAGGGTTCAAAGAAGAGCCATTTTCAGAGCTCAGCATGTTTTCATCTTGCATATCAGCACCTCTAAGAACAATATTTGGAACAGCCGTCACAGCAAATTCAACTATCCCCACATGAAGGAGACAGGGGTTGTAGATCTGGAGTCATTCCTGGATCAGTTTCCTTGTACAAAGCTACGACACAAATGTCATGTCAGTGATTTCAGCTAGAAGACCAAAGATGTTGCCAAGCAGCATTCATGATTTTTTAATTATGGTAGTCAGCTGCTTTAGTCGTGCCTTTTCCCCTGGATTTAGTTTTCCAAAACAAAAATGAACAACAAAGTGAACTGTTACCCCAAAATTCCACTATCTCTGCTCCGCTCCGCCCCCGCTTTCTGCTGCCGCTCGCTTCCAAACTCAAATTATACTGGTACCCGCTCTACAACGGCTCCGCTCCGGTGCAGAGACCTGAGGTGCGCAAACAGGCATGCGTGGGATTTTCGAGATCTTGCGATACAGTCCGAGCAATAAACGTGGAAGTCAGATCCAAACACCCGTTGTGTGGGAGAAGCATCGAAATGAACTGTTTAATCTGCCCATCGTTTGTGTTGAGAGATCAGCAGTGTTTGGATCAACAAAGGGTGACTGCTTTGATAGTGGAAACTGTATTTATGGCTTATTTTTGTGCATTTAAAGTTCAACCGCCATTGATAGTTGTTAAAGGTAGTTAACCTGTGCATAAGAAACAAAAAACGCTTTTTGTTTATCGATTTTTTGTGAAAAAACGGAAGTTATGCTTGCTCCCTTTCCTGTTGGGCGGTTGTGATTTCTGTCCATTAACTGCGGAGGTGCGCCGGCGTCCGGCAAAAATAGAATCAATCCTATTTTGGCCGGATGGCGGAACGGCGCCCTGCGCCACACGGCCGCAGTAGTGGTACAGCTCTGATAGACTACAACGGGGCCGTTTTTGCTGCGGAGTTCATGCCAGAGCGGAGATAGTGGAATTTTGGGGTTATGTCCTTTAAACTATTCCAAAAGAGGTGCATTTTGTCTTTAATGTGATACCTCTCATTGCTGGTGGTCCATTCTTCCAGTTTCTTTCTGCAGTTGATGGAGATAAATTTGAAAAGATAGCAGCAGCGTCTTGGTTCAGTGAATTAGCAGACTTTGACTGTGGAAATGTTGGCTGGAGCCTTCATTTATGTTCCCTGAAGACTGAGCACGTGTGGGAGTTGTTTTTTTTTTATTTTTTTATTTGTTATGCTTCAGGGACTTTCAGATATCAAGAAGATGAAATACTCTGATATTAAGAGGTAGACCAATGAAGGGGAAATCAATCGACTATTCCAGAGGCTCTTGCAAGTTGAACATTCTTTTTGCTCCTCATCAATCCTGCCATGTTAAATGTTTATTAGTTTATTTTCTATACAAGCACGATGTAAGGGCAGGCAAGCACAATGAGGAGCACTCCAGTGGCTGTAAATAACCCAAGGACAGAAATAACGGGCGTGACCTGATTACGTAGAATTGAATGAGTGATTGGCACTGGATATTAACCAAAATGCTTTCTGTAAATCATTTTCCCCTTTAATTACCCAACCTTGAAGATTAACACTCAAGGCACAAGAAAAAGAGGGACTAGAACTGGAGAGCAAAAGACAACATGACGGTCCTTGTTAAAGATATTTTATGTCACGAGACTCTTCTCCTTTCAAATTCAATTCAAAGACACTTTATTAATCCCAGAGGGAAATTAGAGTTTCAGTACACACAATTCTGAGATCAGACATACATACGTAGGCACATGACAAGAATTGGTGACTGTGGTCATTCGCAACTCGAGTCGCGCTACCTTAATAGAGATCAGAGAGTTTATGAGGATTGAGTCAGGTGGAGGGAAAAAAAGGCACTTCAGAGTTACCCTCCACAGAGAGGGATGCTTTGCTATGCTAAAAACACCTCAGACAGAAATGCAGACTTCGGACTTTACACAACATAAGTGTCCACTAGGTGGGGAGGTAGGGTAGGGGACTCTCCTCACATCAGTGCATGCAGCCGCGATAAGCATCATCATCACTACTCGCCCCTTTCCCTCAGCCCTCTTCACAGACTCCCGTCTGTCTTTAATCGCCTCGATGTTCTCGTATCCTTGGGCTCACTCTCATCACACATTCTTTGTTCTTCTGTCCTCCTTCAGCTAATCATTAAATCCCTGGCATGCCCCGGTTCACTTCAGCTGCTTTGACAGGTTTTGGATCACGCCGGACAGCTTGATCTGAGCACAGCTGATGCAGCGTGAGTCAGGTACCTGCACTGGCTGTACTCCTCGTTTTAGGGAGGAAGAAGAGAAATCCTTGAGTAACGCGATCCCGTTATCTGCTGCTGCCTTTTCTAATACTTCACCCGTCCATCAGCGGCACTTGTCAGAAGCACTTGAAGCAGCATCTTTCTGACATTGAGTTGTGTGGCGTGCCCTTGGTGGAGCCTGATTGAAGTACATAATCTTGTTTCAGCATTCCCTGTTATTTTTTTCCTCCCCCTCCAGCGTAACACGTCCATCCGACTTGACTATCGTCTCGAGTGTTCATAACCATGTAACACAAAACACTTGTGCTAGCAAATAAATCATGGTGGAACTGAGTTAAGGCTAGCTAACGGAAACAAGCATACCATCATACCATATTCAGATTAAAACTTGTCAGTCCTACAAAAAGCTAAACCATTCCACTTCTTGCTGTTAAAACCTGCCAACACATCTCTTTGACCCCTCCCCTGTCTGTGCTGTGTGTTCTCTGCTGTGAGCACATCACACACCTGAAAAATCCAGGTAGCTTTCAGCAGAACGGGTTGGCTTTCCTCTCTGATTTCGTTGTGCACAAAGTTTACCTCCGGCAGACAAGTTTCACATAAAAAGGATTAAAGATCAGGCTCTTCCCGTACCATGCATTTTAACTAAAACCTACGTGTTTTTTTTTTTTGGGGGGGGGGGGACCTCGAGCGGTGTAAAACACCTGAAATTAGACTAAATGCATGGGTAGTTCTATGGAGGATCTTTTAGTTATGTATGCAGTGTAATGATTCTCATTGTTCTGTAAGTCATCTACATCAAATTACATACAAGCAGCCTTGTTTGATTTCCATGGATGACTGTCCTTTTTTATTAACACCGTGCTCGAAGCGTTCTTAACCCCAACGCCACTGAGCTGTACTTTCATTTTCTTCCAATCTTCGCTCTGCTCATCTAGAAATAACCTGTGGCGATCACCAAGCATAATCATGGGGAGAAATGGAGGAATGTTAATAAACAAACTCATCTATGATAGTTTTCAGTGAAAGAATTTTAGTTTTTCTATAATTAATTCAAATGTACTTTTTTTTCTTCTCCTTGCTGATTATTTGATTTCAGAACGTATGTTTCCAACTAGTAGCACTGTGTTTTAGCTAAAATAAAAGACCTGCTTTTCTTCCCAAAATCTTTGCGTTCTTAGACCGTGGGTGTTATTAGACTTTCTACCATACCGGGCATCTTTGTCAACTGGAATTGGAGTACAATTATTCTTACATGCAGTCTTCCTGAATGGATACATGTTTAGTTGAAATAAGCATTTTCCCAATGAGTTTATTATTTGCATTACAGATCCTGCTTTGCTTTGTGTGCAACGCACTTTCTCTTTGGGCAGAGGGATAAAATATCAGACAACCTACAGTGGCGTGATGTCATTGCACCTGTTAGTATTCAAAGAGCATGGCGGCTGTACGCTTGTCTGCGTTTCCTAATTTGCTTTTGAAACCATTTCATTAAGTTTTATTTTTTTATTTTTTTTTACTGAAACTTTGATTAGACACTTGTTTCCTCTTTTCATAATTCAATAAATTTGGAGTCTATTTCCATGAAAAGAAAGATCAGCAAAAGCTCCTATATAGAATATTTAATGTGACATTTCGGATACAGTGCCCTTCTTCAGAGAGCATAACTGATTAAATTTGGAATTGGGCCAGTATTGATCGTTTTGGTTGTTTTGTCTTTTTTGGGGTTTGTAAGAGAGCCCGGAAATGTACGCATACAAATCCCAGAAAAGCATATTTTCATTATGTAGACTATGAATAATGCAAGTGCTGTTAAAATCTGCTGATATGAAGTAACTAATGTCAGAACACACCGTAGATACTCAGACTTGTGTACCTGCAAATGACAGATTTAAATAATACATTTTCCACATGCAAAGGTCACTGTAGAAAAGAATACAAGTACTGTAGTTCCTATAAGTTCTGGGTTACTTATTACTCTGCTGTAAACAATCTGTCACATAATCCAAAAGCAAGTTTCAAATGCCAGAAAACCGACAGAGAAATTAAACTGGGTCCTTTTTACCATTTTTCTCTTTCAATTGGATGATGGAGGACCAGGTGAGTCATTATGTCACTGACATTTTGCACTTTTTACCCTTTAGGAGGGAGTCGGCATATCTGTGCCAAAAGAAGTTCAATCATTTTCTCACTCATGAGCTGTTTATTGATGCTAGTCTTGGTTCTATCGTCAGTATCATGCTGCCCTGCTTAACGGCAGTCACAAGTCATCTAAACGCCAAGGTCTCAGCCTTCCTCCACAGAATTCCTTTGATTCAATCAGCGTGCTGTAGGTGGACGTGGCATTGAACGGGTGTGGACAGTGGGATGACTCATGATGCATCAGTCCTCATCACACATTTCTCAAAACATTTTTGTTCTGTAGTTTTGATATCGTTTTTTCCTAAGTAGTCCTAATGTTTGTTGAACTGCAGTAACATCAGTGAAAAAAATAATGAATTTGTTTTTAAAATATTTTTTAAAAGTCATCTGGCTTTATTGTTTTAAAGAAGTATAAAAACAAGTATTTTTACAGATATAAACTATTCTTTGAGCCTCTTTATAGCAACTGAAACTTTGTTTGGGCTCAAAATGCCCTGGTAGCCCTGATTAATGTAAGACAATTGTATTTATATAGCATTCATCACATAGAATCACACAGTGCTTCACATAGATCAAAACAAAATAAAACAAAGTCATAAAATCATAATGATCTCAAACAGAAATAATCAACATCAGAAAAAAAGTCATAAAACCATTCAGTATCATAAAACACGTGCAAGATGATTACAAATTTGAGTTAAAAATAAGACAAGATTTAGGTAAAAGCAGCTTTAAAAAAAGGGTCTTTTACTGTTTTTTAAAAGTGTCCAGACTATCAATGAAAGGATAAAGGAAGATCATTCCAAAGTCGGAGTGCAACAGTCTGGAAGGAGCGATCACCTCAACTTTTTATCTGGTCTTTGGAACTTCTAGAAGGTTCTGGTGAGTGGACCTGAGAGCTCGGGTTGGAGCATAAAACTTTAGCAGTTCAGTAATATAGGGAGGAGCTTGACCATGTGGAGCATTGAAAGTTGTAGGATTCTAAAACTAACTTTAGAGTTAACGGGTAACCAGTGCAGAGACATTAGAACAGGAGTGATGTGTGCTCTTCTGTTTGCTCCAGTTAGGAGCCCCACAGCTCTGAACCAACTGAAGTGTTTTTTTTTTAAATCATGTGAAGAGTGTGTCAGTAATTTTGGTTAGCATTACCGTCACCATCACTGCCATTGCCAATAGAAGCTGGTACATCCCAGTTTAATGGAATGTGTTTACGTGGGCAACAGCTCTGATGTAATACAAGCCTTGCATAAAGTTGAATTATACTTTTCCATCAGCTCCAGTGTGGAGTCGTGCATAGGCATTGATGGAGATGTTTTCCCTTCAGACTTCTCAGTCACCTATAGTGTTGCAAAGCAATTCCCGTTAGGAAAACTGAGGGCATAGCGCTTTTCTGGGATTTCCTGCCACTATTACCATTGCATATCTGGTCCAAGATAGTGTGTTTACTATTGTGTTTATGTATTTCAGAGACTTTTTTTAACATGGGAAAGTTGGCCCTTCATTTTTCACCACCTCTCAACATGCTCACCGCCTCTAACCCTTATTTCCTGTAATTTCCGTCCAGAAATAAAAAGCTTGCTGCGCATCTTCATGCTCTTTCAATCATGGGTGGATCAATTTTCATATTTTCTGTAATTTTCCACAATATGTTCTTCAGTCTGCTTTGTGTCTGTCAACAAATATCTTCAGCTCTTTTTATATTTGAGGGGGCAATGGCAGTGCTGTTTAAGGAATTTTAGGAAGTGGCACACTGACCAATCACAAGTTTGCAGTATCTGCCACTGTTGATGATAGTTGAAGAGCAAGTCACCCCAAATCAACTTTTTTTTTTCTGATGAACTATATAAACGCGTGTCTAATCGTGCTGCAGACACATGTAGTTAATAGTTTTGCACTTTAGTGCATTTTAGTTAAAATTTTAATTTTCTGCCTAAAACTGTCAGTGTTGTGCTGTTGTCAGGTAAAAACTCTTCACTGCATTTGAATTTAATTCTGCCATTGCTATTGGCTAAGAGGCACCCTAGAACGTTAGCTGGTACCATATGATGTCACAATGTCATTGTGAGCCTGTGTGTGTGTGTGTGTTAGCGGCTTCGCCCTGTCGGTCTGCTAGGCAACAGCATTTGTTGCAAATTTCAAACCGGAAGTGGAGTAATACTCTAGTAGGGGGTGACTTGTTCTTTAAAAAGCTGGGCATGTCTCTGTCAGCCTCTGCGAGCCTGTCAGCGAGCCCTTGCAATCTACGCATAATGGCATTGCCTGTCTCCGTACCCATGCAGCCAGAGAAGTATCAATTAGCCTTTAGACTGAACTGTTTTCCCATGGCCAGTACAAACTTACTTAATAGCATAGGAAAGCAGGTCAGACACAGCTCAGACTTTTTGGTAATCTACATTTGACACCCCAAGCTGCCTTTATTCAACAACAAGTTAATGGCAGCTTAGAATTCTTGAACCATTTTAAAATTGTGGCGGATCAAACCTCAAAAACAAAGTGGAAGTCTGTGATCAAAGTATGCTACAGGGTGTTAAACACAGTAGTGGAGCGTTGATGATTTGGGCTCATTTTGGAGCCACATGACATGGATTCCTTCTAGTCAGTCATTGTGGACAGAGGACTAAAGATTAGAGTCTAGATTTAAAGAAAGCAAACCAATGGAATGATTCAAAGTGTTGCACTGATATAAACCTATCATGTTTGCATCAATTATTTAAAAAGCACAAATTTTATTGCATAATATGTTCAGTTTTCTATCACATTTACAAAAACAGCTTTTGCTACCAACAGTAGAAATAAGTAGAGAGGAGCGAGCCCTTGATGATGGCGCATTGCCTTTCAGATCAATGGCTTGGGTCTCATGTGTCATGCAGGAAATCAACACATTCAGCGAGGGAACACCACTTTACAGCCAGTGTGTCGATACTCGAGCAAGCTGGAGGTTGGCCGGATTGTTGGCAAGTGTGAAAGGACAGTGGGATCATAACAAGGGGACGTCGGTGCCTACAGGGTGGTCTCCGTGGGAGTAGTGACCCATGTGAGACCTTGCATCTCTGTAAGAGAACTGAACACTGCCCTGCACTGTGAATTGCCAAGCTTCACTCACAATATATGCACGTATTTTGATCAGTTTACTGTTCATTTAAGGGTTTACTGTAACATGAACTGTATGTGTTTACTCCCTCCGTCATCTTTCTTCTTTGCTGTTTGCACAAAACAAAGCAACCACACAAAAGCAAAAAGCTGACAGAGACTTTTTTATATTGCTAAAAGATTGCATAATCGGATTCGGAGTATGCTGTGTACAGATCTTTGCTCATACTAACTTGGTTGCAGATGGAAGGGAGTGCCACACGTGCACACACCATACTCTCACTGTCTCTTTTCTGCTTACTCAAACACACTTTGAGCCTGTGCAGACAGACGTACACAGGCACACACTCTCCGGGGACACCACCCCTACTTTAGTTGGCAGGCTGGACCCTCAGTGCCCCAAGGCAGGGAAATGGAAAGACATAGATCAGTAGACTTGGTGATGTGTGTGCTGTTTACACCCATGCTCCCAGTTCTCCCTCTCCCCCTCTATCTCTCTTCCCTTTCCCCAAATCTAAGCTGCAAATTCAGCAGTGTGTCAGCTACACTCAAAGCCTTATAAAATCACACACAAACATTCTTTCCGTCTTTATCTGCCTCATTCACCATCTGAGTGGATGCAGCAATGCACATGGCAGTCACCTGCGAATTCAAGGGCACCAACTTTTTTTTTCTTTTTTCTTTTTTTTTTCCTTTGAGGAAGAAACAAAGACACCCTCGGTGACATCGCTGCAGTCTCACCTTCTGTTCCCTGAATTATACATTTACATGAGTTGCAGGATTACATGCTGACTTTCTAAATGTCAACTGAAAAATGCATCAAGTCACAAGGACATCAACCCGGTCCTGAGGAATGAGTACACTGGGATGAAATATCTTACTTGACGAAGCATATAAACAGGAAGTAGGCTTCTCTGCTTGCCCAGGCTACTTTTTTGACAAAGCAGTCGTTTTATGTGTGTATATATATATATATATATATATATATATATATATTTATATATGGGGGGCTGTGTGAAATCCCTTTTAATATTGGTGCATCTGTTTGTGTAATGATTATTAAAAATACGATGCATTGACTTGTTTATATGTATTTGCCTGTATGTCCTTGGCCCTGTTCTTTCCTGCCTGGAGACATGCACTGACTTCTTGCAGGCTCTGAGCGGAAGTCCTCAGGGGCAGGTTTGCTGCTGCTTCCAGTTCATCAGTGTAGAAATGTCTCAGACAGCCCCTGCTGCTCTAACCGTCACTGCTTTACTCTGCTAGGATGACTGTTGAAGCTATGAGATGCAAGCATAGAGAAAACATTGTTTGTTGCATTGTAGTTGATTTAACATATGCCCTCCACCATCACCTAGCAAAGAGAGAGAGAGAGATACAGTTCTGTTACTCTGTTTGCTCTCTTTCCCCCTCTCTTTTGATTAAGTGTGAAGGACACGCGCCGACTGGAGCTGGGCTGGTGGATTAACTGCTCCCCCTTTTTTATTTGATCAGCCTGTCCTGGGATATTAAAAAGACACTCTTCTCCTCTAAGTTTACTGAGGGGGCTGGTTTTGGCCAAGTGCTTTGCACCTCCAATAGAATAAACAGAATAAATACAGGTAGTGGTGCCTTCGACTTTGTACTGCAGGGCTATGATTAATCTGTTGCAGCAAAGGCCAATATATTTTACTTGATGAAATATCTAACTATTTAAATTTTGTTTACCTGAAGCCACATAAATGATAAAATGAATTACTGATTAAATATTTATTGCAATGGTCTTAAATAAAGTTTGATGGGAGTTATCAATAAGACAAACAAACCTTATTTATTTCTTGCAGCAATTTTAATAAAGACTTTAAATTATGTTGTATCCTTGGCACATATATAAATATCATTTGTGGACAGTGCTGTCTCCTGCAGATAAATGACTTATGTATTTGAAGTCATCCAACTTTTATTTTTGACTTTGCTTCTTCAGGTATCCTCACTAATCATCCTTATTTATTCATGATGGATGATGCTAAACAGGATGGAATATTCACAATTGTACTAAAAATAAGACCCAGCTAATTTCTAGTCATTAACACACACTTTGACATTTTAGGGCCTCTGCTTGGAACCACACTTAACTCCGTTTAGAATGGGTTGGTAGTTGAAACACCCCCTATTAGTTTCTCTGCCTTTGCTTTGCTTTTCTCGCCCAATGGAATGCTAGATATTTGTTTCCGGAGGGCACCGTTAAAGCGTTCTTCTTGCTGGTTAGATCTTCAAGACCCACTCTTAACAAGCTCTGGCTTTATTGGTTCTAAGGCGATAAAACAAGACTTTGCTGACATTGGCCCACTCGTCCATCATCTAAGGGCGTTATGACATGAGCACTTTGCTTTTGACATGTCTGATATGATGCAGTTGTCACTGTGCTAATGTGCACCAGTGTTGACCTGCTTTCTAAAAAAATAGTTTTGATTGGCACAAGGTCAGGTTCTGTCCATGTAAAACACTAGATTTTAGTTTTTAACCTATTTACTCAAGTTTTGGATTTAGATTATCCTTAAGAAGGTCCATGAAGGCTCTCATTTTGTTGATTGATGTACTATAGGTCATAAAGCAACCCACCACCATGATGTCATCATCATACTTTAGTGTCTTTGATGTGAACTTCCTTTTGTTTCCAAACGTATCACTGCTCTCTAGTTCAGTCCACCATCTTAGTTTTTTGTCTAATCTGTGTTGTTGATCACAGAAAATAGTTAGACATATTTGTTACTTCAAAAGGACAAACACCAATGTTGTCTGTTGTGTTTTTTAAAGAAGAAAATGTGATTTGATGGTGTAAAGTGCTCAAACCTCTATGTGTCAAAATAAACCACCTTAAAATAAATGAGGTCATTTAAAAGAGAGAAGTTTACCAGACAGCAGTTGCTGGTATGAATGCCCCATCAGCTCTCCTTATTACCTGCACATAGAAACATTGGCAGGCTGTTCGTGGTTGAGCAGCCAGTTCTATTCCTAAATGAATTAGCCTATTCTTTTTTCCTTTTTCGCCTCATGATTGCATCCCTCGTGACTCCTATTCTTTTGCATTTCTCCTTCTCAGTTCTCCTCCTATTCATCTGCTCCTGCTTCAGTACCTACACACTATCATCCCCATTTTTCTCTTTCCCATCTCATCTTTAAATTCAGCCTCTTTGTCTTTCTGACTCCCTTGTTCCCCGTCTCCCCTTAACACTTTTCCAATCTAAGCCCTGAATTAGGCATCCTATTTATTAATCTGCCGATCTCCACATGTTCTCTAATGCCCTCACGGTTCATTGATTTATTTATGCAACTTAATGTTTCAATTTTTTTCTTATATACTCTTAGTGTTTTTGAACAAGAGGATTTAAATTGGAGTTTAAACCATTAAAAGTCTGTTTTGGATTAGATGTTTTCTCAGAGGCAAGCTCCTTCAGATTGGGCTTATTTCTGATCTCTGCCAATTTGAAACTCATTTGTTGATTATTGTGCTTTCTTAGTTTGTGTAGGTTATAAAGAGAAACCTGGAAGGTTGTTCATTTGTACAATGAGGTATGTTTATGTTTATGTATTTAGCAGGCGCTTTTGTCCAAAGCGACTTACAAGTGATAATCGGCATGTTGCCCTTGAGGCTAACAACAGCAATAACAACAACAACTTGACATAAATCATGGAGAGGAGGGAACAAGAAGTGGACAGTAGAGAGGGGGACAGGTGCAGGGAGGATGCTAGTTTAGAAGATGCTCCCTGAAGAGCAGGGTCTTCAGGAGTTTCTTGAAAATTAAAAAGGAAGCTCCTGTTCTGATAGTGCTTGGTAGGTCAGTCTTCATTTGTGGAACGATGCATGAGAAGAGTCTGGATTGTCCTGAGCGTGGTGTAGGCACTGCTAGCCGACGATGCTGTGATGACCGGAGCGGCCGGGCCAAGACATAAGCCTTTGCAGTAGGATTCAGGTAGATGGGCGCCATACCATCTCGGACTTTGTATACTAGTGTTGGCAATTTGAATTTGATGCATGCTGCTAGCTTTAGCCAGTGGAGCTCAATGAACAGAGGGGTGACGTGTGCTCTTTTTGGCTGATTGAAGACCAGACGTGCCGCTGCGTTCTGAACCATTTGACGAGGTCTCACAGTACAGGCTGGAAGACCAGTTAGAAGGGCATTGCAGTAATCAAGGCGGGAGATGACAGTAGATTGCACCAGGAGCTGGGTGGCATGTTGTGTTAAGTATGGTCTGGTCTTTTGTATGTTATACAGCGCAAAGCGGCATGAACGAGCAACAGAGGTAACATGGTCTTTAAAACTCAGGTGTTCATCAATCACAACACCCAGAATTCAAACTGCATTTGAAGGAGCCAGAGATAGGAAGTCATTTGGATTGAGATATTTTGCTGTATGGATGGTTTTGCTAGGATGACAAGTAGTTCAGTTTTAGAGAGGTTGAGTTGGAGATGGTGGGATTTCATCCATTTTGATATGTCAGAGAGACAGTTTGATATTCGTGCAGAGACATTGTTGTCATCCAGTGGAAATGACAGATAGAGCTGGGTGTCGTCTGCATAGCAGTGTTAGGAGAAGCCATGTGATCAATTATCTCACCCAGTGAGGTGGTGTATATGGCAAAGAAAAGAGGTCCTAGTACAGAGCTCTGGGGGACTCCTGTGGCAAGATGGTGCACGGTAGAGGATCGTCCAAGCCAAGATGCACTGAATGATCGTCGTGTGAGGTATGATTCAAACCAGGCGTGTGCTTTCTCTGTGATCCCCATGCTAGAGAGTGTGGACAAAAGGAAGCCATGGTTGAAAGTGTCAAGTGCAGCCGATAAGTCGAGCAGGATAAGCACTGAGGATTTGGCAGTCGTTCTAGCTTCTTTTAAGGATTCCGTCACTGCTAAGAGCAGTTTCAGTGGAGAGGACCATGTGGATGAGTGAAGATCACACTGTCCTGTAGTATCCTATTGGTGGTTTGTGATTTACATTTGGTAACAATTACTCTTTAGAAACTAAACCCATTTTGTTATTTTCCTTTCTTTTTTTTTTTTTTGTATTTTGGGAAACTTTGTCATTGCTCAGTAAGAACTCCCTTTGAAGGACTGGTTGACTCGTTTCATCCATACATGTACTGTGGTCTCTAGTAGGAATGGGTGCCTTGTAAGTCATTCTGGGGGGAGGGGGAAATATACTGGACCATTCCTAACAGTGCACCATTTGGACCTGCAAGTGGCCCACATCACAGCAGAGCGTCAGATGGCAAGTTTTAGAGTCTTATTTTCTGATATTTGGACATCCTGGATTGGAAAAATGCAGTGCAACTCTGCCGCTGATTTGCAACATAGATGTTTTATCTCCACAAATAGCACAAGCCTGGAGGAGCTAATGCTGGTGAAGTTGCTAATTCTAAGTTAGCTTAAACCAGGGTTTCTCAACCCTGGTCTTCAGCGCCCCCTTGTCCTGCATGTTTTCAATGTCTCTGCTTGAAGCACACCTGATTTGCATATTTGAACAGTCTCTTCAGGAGGACATCAAGTGCTGCAGAAGCCTGTTAATGAGTCATTAATTTAAGTCAGGTGTCTGTCAGTAGAGAAAAACTAGTGTTGGAAAGGGCAACATGGAAAATCTGTAGGACAGGGGGTGGCACTGAGGACCAGGGTTGACAAACCCTGGCTTAAACTAACCGAGACGTTGGCTGCTGTTTCCCAGATGTTAAAATGTCAGCCTTCCCCGTCGTGATTCAAGATCAGTGGGTCCATGAATGTAAATTCACAGTGTAACATAGATCTCTTAAGAAGTTTCTATTCTCAGAGTTTCACTGTCTATTTTCTATCAGAAGCTAATGCAGGAGATAGGTGTAGGAGACTATTTTCATGGTCAGCCAGCACAAAAACTCAGTGACCGATAAGAATCAGAAAAAAAAACATTAAAGTCCACCACACCTTTAATTTTCATATTGCTATTTCTGGATTGTCTATAGGCTAAACTGTTGAGCCACACATGACCAACGAATTGGCTGTTCTGTTAACAAGTCTGACTTGTTGACGTTGCATCCAAAGCTTTTTTTTTACGCTTGGTTCCATTTTTGGGAAAATGTGATGAGATGATAAATTCTTAAGCGTTCTCCGGCGATTTAGGTCGGTCCACTTCTGTTGCTCCCAGTCTCCTGGCTTTCTAGCCTGCAGAAACCACTCAACATTTAGAGAACGGGACTACTCTGTTAGTTTTGGGAGTGTGTTTTTGTACATGTTCGAGTCGCTGTCATTTTCTCTCCGTCTCGCCTTAGGGAGAGACAGTTACATAATCAGGACCTCGTCATCGCTGCACTTCCGATTCTCACTGTTGTGCGAGTCTCTTTTCATACCTTTCCTCTTGTTCCCACATAAACCACTTGTGGTTATTGCAAGGCCATCCTGCTTGTTGCGCTTAGTTTCTCAGAGACGTCAGCAAGAAACTCTACAAAGAATTTCAGATGGCTTCAATGTCAGACGCACTCAGAACATCTTGCGTAATTGAAAACCAGACGTTGGTCCTAATGGAATTTGAAGTATTCATATATTAAGAATATTAAGAGATTATTTGTCCCACTAATAAACACTGGTGCCTGTGTGTTTGTATATATGTATCCTAGACTTCAGATGCTCTGGTGGGAGGATTTTCTGTTTTAATTGACTCAACTTGAGGTTTTGAACTCATTTATTACTAATAATCAGACACAAATTTTAGGTTATAGAAACACAAACTTGTTCTGTTAAAAAGAGCTCTACTGCCTTAAACTGTTTTTCAGCTGCCTGTCTCGGTGGATGAAGCCTGTAAACATATTTGAAAGAGAAAAGGAGAAAAGCTGATTATATCACTAGTTTCTTAACCTTCAGCCATCTACAGGACCAACGTCAGACATCTGAATCATGCCGCAAAATACGTGATTCAGACTTCAAGGGACTTTTCTACTGATGTTAAGATGATGTCACTTTCCCCCCTTCATCCTGTCCTCTTATGCTTTTGTTTATTTATTTATTTATTTATTTATTTATTTTTGTCTTCTGTCTGTTACGGCTGTGGTGTTCACTCCTCTAGCTGCAATTCTCCATTACTCACTGCTCCCTCAGTTCCATCTGCAGCGATCAGACCGCCGCCTCAAAGAAAAACGGCGAAAACACCAGGATGCTGTTCAGTAAAACCAGTAGCTATGGCAACAGTTTGGCAACCCAGCTCCCCTGTTTCTTAAAAAAATGATTGATTGTTTTCATATTGCATACTTTTATTTCTAGATTGCTGTAATATGATTTTAATCCTTCTCTTTGTGTTAAATAAAATCGTACACATCTTTCCAGAATCTATTCAGATTGTCCTTTCAAAGATCATAATTCCTTTGGGATGAGAAATGTTATAGATTGACTTTGAATGAAGACAACAAAGGGCAGAGGGTGGTGGAGGCTAAAATTGCAGCCCACCTCCACTCCTCACACTGCAAAGGCTTGCAGGCACATGTAATGGTGTGAAAATTAATTTAAGAAACTTAAATTAATAGCAAAAGTCTATTTATTAAACAGAAGATTCAGTAAGATTCTTTTCATTCGATAAACTGAAAATACAACCCTTTTCTGTGTTTCGTTTCAATAATGAGGCAAGTTTAAAATTGAAGAAATTAGTTACTAACAATTTTTAAACTGAAAATTTGAAACGACAATTATAAAAATGACAATTCATAGATGGCAATTTTAATGACAATCCTTAACAGCTTTGATATTAAACTTGTTTAAAAGCAAACCTGTGTTGGATGGAGCTAAAATTGAGAATGATGAGTTTTGGATGCGTGACTGAAGTTCTCAGAAGGTTTCTTTCAGAGAGAATGAAGCATTCTGGGTGAAAATGATGTTTTGCAGATAACTGAGTTATTTTTAGAGAAAACAGCATCAAACGTCATCTATCGTGTTCTACCTCACCCAAACAGGGTCCCCTTTGCGGATCCGGACATCAGGAGGATGGTTTCATCCAACGTGACACTTCGGCTGGTAGAGTAGACGCAAGTGTCCGATCGTCCGGTCCAGAGATGTCCTGGGTACACGGCTGTACGAAGCGTTTGGCAGATGCACGTTATCGTATTTAACTTAACTTCAGAAATCAAATGACTCTGGGAGAGTCTTTCGTTAGTTCGTTAGTTTCGTTCGTTCTTCAGCCATTCTTGTCGGCGTGACAGAACAGCAGGCGGAGGTCAGGGCGGCCGTCCCTGGCTCCTCGGGATGATGTCTTGTTCAGAACTGGACGTGAATCTGTGATGGTTCGTTTTACCAAACTCTCTCAGAACCACTCCCACTCTCTCCGGAAGAAAGCTTGCTCATGCGTCAAAAACATGTGATGCGGTTATTGTTTATCAGAACTCTGTGTTGGCTGAATAGGGTGAAGGTCTTCTTTGCTGAACACATCTTTATAAACATTATAATTAATCATTATTATACCCAAAGCATAATAATCCATTTCATGTAATTAAAATACCTTTATATCTGAACCCAGTGATCATGTTGTAATGATTATTTAAACAGTAATAAAATCAATGAATTTATTAATTATTATCTAATTATTATCATCGTGGCTTGGAGTGTCCTTCTTCTGGGACGGAACAGCAGATACTGATGTTATGATCTTGAGCAGACATCGTGGCTCCTTGGGTTAATCTGTGGATTCAAAGTACTGTCTGACCCAGCTTGACCCAGCTGGGCAAATGTGGCCTTTGGTACAAATCAGAGAACCTTCATCACGCTACACACATTTCCAGAAAAAAAAAAACTTTACCAATTTGGTTTCAAGGTCATGAGAAGTACTTCGGAGAGGATCAACTCAGATAGTTTGAAGTGTTTTTGATGATAATACAATTATAAAATAAGCTTGTATTTAATAAAAAAAAAGTGTTAAGATTGATTTTTGTGTTGATGAAAATCAAAAATTCAAAGGCCTTTTTCTTGACCATTGTCGTGTGACACACAAAAAAAACGGGACCTGATAAGTTCTTTTGCTGATCATCCAATGAAATGAAAAAGTCTGTTCCGACAAAAATCACTGTAATCAACCCCAAATCAAGAAACCCTTTGAATGCTTCGCTGCCCCTATAATCTCCCATTTCTCTTTCAGTAGCATCCCGTTTTTAATCAAGATTTTTGTATTGTGCACTAAAACAAGATGGTAGATTTCCCTCATCCAACGTACTCCCCCCACATCAGAAACTTTGAAGATTAGGAATGTGTATCCAGTTCACTTGAATTGCTTGCTCATTCTACACTGTTGTTCCTGACTGCTCTGATCCTTCTCTGCTTGATCATACTTTAATGGCTGTGGACAGCCACAGTCGCTGCTTCGGTTAGGAAAAACGGGCCACTTGATGTAAGGCTCCGTATGCCGGAGCGACCGCCTCCAGGGACGATGCATGTGGTTTTGTGTCTGTTTGTCAACTGTGAGCAATGCTCGGACCGTTCCCTCAGCTGTCTGGTCTTCAGTACCAGCTGAGGAAGGTGGCACCTATGAGCATGTTAGCACAGGTACAGGCTTGTGTGTGACTTAACGAGTCACTTTGGTTATACAGCCGTTGGCTCTGTTTCTATGGTAACCTTATGCCCCCTTCGGTTAACACACTCACACCGCCCATCTCTGTCAGGTGTGAGTTAGAGCTTAATGCTAATAATGTTTTATTTGCAATTGCAGGTGGACATGCCGCCTCCTGTCACTGACTCACATGATCACGTCTAAGTCCGTCAGTTTGTGCCACCATGATAGCCTTAGGTTGTATCCAAGACCCTGACTGCAGTGTGTGTGTGTGTGTGTGTGTGTGTGTGTGTGTGTGTGTGTGTGTGTGTGTGTGTGTGTGTCTGTCACATTAGGCGTATAAAGCTGGGGTTGAGTAGCCTCGCCGCCTGCCTGCTGCCTCTTTGATGGGAGAACATCTGTTGGCTGTGATATGAAGCTGGGGAGGATCTCTCTCTCTCTTCCTTCCCTTTTCTCCTTTACTTGCTCCTCTTCTTTCTACCAATTCCCCAGCTGCTCGGCTTTCTCCCTTCACCCAAAAACCATGTCCCACACCACCTGTGCAGTTTTAATACATAATTTATTTACCAAAGTAACCACATCTAAAGCTCACCCCTTCCTTCTTTCTCGGCTTTCTGTCTCCCACCAGCGTCTTCTGACACAAGTTGTAATAATAATTTACATTTTAGTCGTTTTAGTGTCTAGTGTATCCAGCTGTTAGAATCCCATCGGCATGGCCTAAGTAATATTGTTTTTAAACATATTCACTGATTTACAAATAGTTTAGTCAGAAAATCTTCCTGGGCGGGAAATGAAACAACAAAATTCCATCAAACTAATTTCATTTTAATAGCATCAGCTACTGAGGATTTTAATGAAGTGGGTGTAAAAGTCAGTTTCATTAAACTATGTAGAGTTTCTATTTTCTCATATGGGAAATATTGTTTTGCTTTTTTCTCGTTTCTTTTAAAAAGAGAAGTTATGATTTCATGTCCTACCGAGACTATTGACAGCTTGATGAAGTAGACAAATGTCTCTGAACAGATATAATCACTAGCAGCAGCTAGTGAGTCCATCTGAGGTTTTTTGGTGAGCTAATTTACTGTTTTACATGTTGATAGTCAGTGCAGCACTGTGTAAATTATAATCAGAACCCAGCAAACCCAAAAGGATTTTTATGTTTTGTTATAAATATCTTCTAAACTATTCATCTGGGTTCTTTTATTTCAATATGTTAGATCATCTGTTTATTTATTGCTGCTTTTTATTGCGGCTGAGGCGATAAACCCAGTGTGAGTCTATATTTGATATACAGCTGCTGTGTGATTTCAGTCTTTTACGGTTTTGAATTAAACCTGTGTGCAGCTTGACATGTTTTGTTGCCAAGTCCTTTTGTGTGGCCTTGCAGACCAATAACCAGTCATATTGTGTTGCTACAATGTGATGGTTTGCTGCCACATTGTTTGCTGTACCTGGACTGGTTTTTCCCAAGGTCACAATCATGACATATATCACTGTGTTTCAGTATAAAAGCAGCACAAGCATAGATTGTGTCAATATGTGTGTGAATAGGTGAATTACTATGTTGTGAAGTGCCTTGGGAGAGGTCGTAGAACCCTAAGAAGGCACATACAAATATAGGCCATTTACCATATGCAAATGTCCCAAGTTAACTCTGATTGGCTAACAGCAACTCAACTCTTTTGCTGCCTTCGTTAACAAAACTCAGAATACAGTAAAGCATTATCTTGGGTAAAAATATGCAACATTTGTGTTATTTCTTTAAAAAACACAACCCTGATGGTGTTCTACCATGTTGTGGGGTTGCTAATGGTTAGCTTCTACCAGCTTCTCCTGGTTGCTAACTTAAAACAGCCTTTTGCTGTCACAAGCCAAGGTGGGTGAGGCCATGAATGCAAGCATTCCCCAGTGACATAAAAGACTGATCATTTACCATTCTGTTTCCTTTCTGTAGCTAATGCAGGTGATTGGGGTTGATGGAAATGTTCACATTCAGTGCGCAACTCATCGTACTTCAAAAAGAATGTATTGCATGGTTTCTCAGTTGATAAGACCTTTACAATGTCCTCAGTCATCCACATCATTACATTGTTACCCCAGCTGCTTCTCCCATTAGACCACTGCAACAGAATGAGCCATCAGGGCTAATGTGCGGCATTAGCGGCCTTTTCTAACACTGGGGACTGTCTTTTATGGGCAAGGTGGTGCATTGGTTAATGCCTTCTCACTTTCATGTATAAGAGCATGATAGCCACCACATCATGCCACTCAGTTCACTGTCCGATCCCAATCAATAGTTTTCTACTCCTTCTAGTAAGTAGGTTCACTCATTTCAACATGGTGAAAGACGCTGAAATAGCCTGAGCATGTTGCAATGGTTCCATCTTTGTGAAGAAGCTGATAAACAACCTGCCTAACCTGCATTGGAGTGACTAAAGCGTCAGATTTACCTGATACCAGCCTCTCATCACATTAGTCACTGTCAGTGAGTCATGGTAGTTTAACCCTTTAGAAACCAAACCCTTTTGAAATAGAAAACTGATTGGAGTAAATGCATCAAAATGTAGAAAACCGATTCAATGTAGTAAAATAATTCATACCAAGGAGTAAAGTAGTAAATAGTTTTTAAAATGGTTTCCAGTCCAAAATGAGAGACTTTACAGGTGTGATCCTGAAATTGTGGATGAGCTCTGCCAGCAATGCTTTTCACATCACAAGTCCACTCCTGGTTCCGACTCCACAGAGTGTGTTGTGTGTGTGAGACGCCTTCTTTTCTGTGCATGCAAAATCGGAATTGAGCATTAAGACCCTCAGTGTGAACATGGCCTAATTGATCCCAATCAACAGCGGACTACATAAGACCAACTGAGATCATTAACATTCCAATGTCAAATTTTGGCGTTGTCACATCTGGCGTGACCCAGTCTTGGTAGTGTGTGCATGCTCTCGTGTGGCCAGTGTAGCGGAAGCAAATTGATGATTATATATGTTCTGACCATGAAGATGTAATATTCTATATAAATATAAAATATTAACCTGCAATGTCTTTATTGTAATTAATCAGAAGATTCTAGGATTAAGTTCAGAAGATCTAGGTTCTTTGCTTTTTCAGTGATCAACCACACTTAGTGTTACTTCAAGAAAGAGTCAAGTTCATAAAAGTAAGAATTTATTTTACCAACAATTTAAAACATGACAAGTTGGTTTACTATTATTTACTGTGAATGGATGGAGCTAAAGGTGATGTAAAAACCTATGTGTAAATGCGGTGTTGGTCAGAACTTCTGAATCTCGGAAAGCGGCGTGTCCTGATGAAAAAGAATTTGGTTTGCTCTAAACTATGAGGTTATCTTCAGAAGCACATTCAGACGCAATCTCTCTGTGTTCTACCTCACCCTTTTGATGACCTTCGTCACGGATCCGGAGGTCAGAGAGGAAGGATGACCTAGTCTGGGCACCCAGGTCCGGTAGATTGACCGCAAGCACCGACTTCTCCAGTCCAAAAGATGTCACCAGGCAGCACAGGTTGGAATAGGCTTGTGTCTCAGGAATAACTCTTAAGGAGTTGAACAATATCAGCTTTGTTCTGGATGAACTGTTTGCTCATCAGCTTTGCAGGTGCAAAAAGGTTTTGACAGCGTGTCAAAATCTTTGATGGTTAAAGAGATATGCTAAAGATGGCCGGTCTGAAGCTTTCTCTAGAAGAATTGATGTTATTATTTTCACAGCCAATCAGAGGCTGACAGGTTTTAGAGATGTTACCAAGACAACTCAGTAACACACCCTGTTTGATATGGAGGCTCTGATTTGGGTAAAAGGTTAGCTATGTGTAATGGATTTAACTTAGCCGTACTTGTTATTGTGTTGAGCAGGTGTGAGGACCTTGTCGTCAAAACATGGTGAACACATTGCAGGCTCTATTAGACAAACAAAACATCCATTCAGTGAGCACAGATTAATGAAGCATTTCATTATACTATAATTATCATAAGTAGTAATAAACAAATGTTTATTTAATCATTATCTAGATTATTAGTCATAGAAGTAATTTATAATCATTCTTGAATTTAGCAACTGATTCGAGCTGGATCTTTCTTCTGGAGGCAGACAGATGGGACCTTGGGAAAGAAAGTTATTGTTTATGATTCAGACTTGCGGAGTCTAAATCCCAGCTGTTGTGAAGGCTCATTTAAAGGGAACACATGCAATATTGTGTCTCCTTTCTGACCAGATATTGAATAGATGGTAAAAGGTCAGATTGTACACAAACTGACCATTGCTGGACGCTACACCAGGTTTTCTACTCAGAAGTGTGCATGTCTCAGAATGCGTGGGCAGAGCAGAAGATGCACAGAGAAGCGCTACCCCAGCTGGAGCAGTGGTTCCGAGCTGCAGTCAGAAGATGTTTACTCCGCCCCATCCACTGCTGGCTGATTCTAGCCACCAATCAGAGGCTCCTATAGGTAGGCGTGAAGTTCAGCTGGCCAATCAGTCAAGTGTTCCTTCGACTTTGCATGAAGCTGACTGCCAGTCAAAGCAGGTCCCCCCCCCCCCAAAAAATAATAAAGGTCAGCTAAGCACAGAGAAAGCAAGGATTACCTGGATATGAACACAATATATCATACCAGGGTTGGGCCATGCTGAACCAGATGTGAAATCCCTAGTCAGATGTTTGTTGTTTGTCTTCACGGATAGTTATGGTAGTTCTGAGTGAGAGTACCTCTGAAGCAGCTGTCCATCTTGTTGATCACTCGCTGGCTCTAATGCAGGGTTTCTCAACGGGGGCTGTAGCGCCCCCCAGTGGGCGTTCAGACTATATAAGGGGGCGGTGAAAGTTTTTTGCCACTGAAGGGGGCGCTGAGATGCTAATGGTGGGCGCTAGCGATACAGGACATTCATAACAGACAATGGCTCAGAATAAAAAGAAGTGCTGACAGTACAATGTGGACTACCTTCGGTATGGATTTAGTCCTTCACCCACGAATCCACAACTCCCCATGTGCCTGCTTTGTGAACAAGTTTTTTGAAACGAAGCAATGAAACCCTCCCGGCTTAAGGAGCACTTGTCCAAAATGCACCCAGACAAAGCTTCAAAGGAACTGAACTATTTTCAGGTAATTAAAGAGAGACACTCTAAGAGAGGTAGCATTTGCTCGAAGCATGATTTTACTGGACCGAGGATTATCGCTTCCTACAATATCTCGTTGCTAATAGCTAAAACCACTTTTTTTTAATGACATATTTGTATGAAACTGTTTCAAACTCAAGGTTGAATTGTATATATATATATATATATTTTTTTTTTTATGATTTTTGTATCAAAAAACTCTCTGTTTCTCTGCATGGGACATTGGTGGGCAGTAAGGGATTTCAGCATGACTTGGGGGGGGCATTTAGCTGAAAAAGGTTGAGAAACCCTGCTCTAATAGCTTGGTCAATACAGACAACATAGTTGAAGAACAGGAAATCCAGGGTCAACCACTTTTCAGCTTTACAAACCAGGACCACTCATTAACATGACACCACCTCTGATTCCTAATGAGCTCTTTCTCGCTTAGCATGCCAATCATATCCTCCTCCTGGCCTAATTTACAGTGATAGCTTCTGCACATTATAACACGAAGGTCATTTTTAATGCTCAAATGGAAAGCCAATGCAGGATCATGAAACAATGAGAACATTGTTTTACACGAGACTTGGGACTTAGAGTTAAAGATTAAAGACAGCGTTTAACTTTTCATTCTAGTATCAATCCTACAGTAATTTATTCACTTTGATGCCATCTCCTGTTGTGTTGGCATGAATAAAGCTTACTCATTTATATCCACCAAGATAAAATTAATTATAAGTAAATATGATCCCTTTCTGTTCTTGCTTAAGGGCTTTTGAAGTGAGTTACCAGACAAGATAGTGAGTGAGCTCAGAAACCAAAAGAGAAAAACGTATCTTCAGTTGAATTAATGAACCATTCTCTCTAAAGGGGATTCATCAGGGACATAATAGGGGCTAAATTGATTAACAAAGTGCACCTTTTTAAATAGCATGGTCCTATTGATTTCAGTTGTCATCCAAGTGTGATAGGGTAATGAATTAACTATGGAACTATATAACATCCACACACTTATCTTTCTCACATCTTAGCCCATGTTCTAGTTAGTTTACAACAAACACAAAGGTGTGGTAGAATCAGATGAAGTTTTAATATTGTATATTTTTGGAAAGACTTGCAACTTGATCAGAAAATGTGTCAAATTACAAGTAAATCCAGAGTTTGAACTGTATGCTGTTTCCAGTACAAGTAAACCATCTTTTCTGCAAGGAAAAAAATAATTTATATTGTATTCTTTGAACCTACTGGATAGCTTTGGCAAAAATAGTAATTAAACTCAGAAGATCATAGGAATTAGCCATGTTGTGTTTTAAAGAGGTAATGTTTTTAAAGCCTTACAATTGTTTCAGCAGTAGAACGAATTGTTGAATATTCTTTCTGAGCTGGGTGCTTATCAGGGCTGTACAATTAACCAGTTTGAATTTCAATTTTTGTCTCCAAATGGTCACAGAAACAACTTAGTTGACAAAAACAATATGATATCCCACTTTTAAAGCATGCTCTTTTTTTGGGGGGGGGGGGGGGGGTCCTAGTAGTCTGAAAGATGCACACTTCCTCCTCAAATCTTAACACGTGTCTTGTGGTCTTTAGCAGTTCATCTTTTATTGCAGCACTATCTGTTCTAGGGATGTAAGAACATATCAGTATCCCAATATGTTGTGATATTTTTTTCCTTCAATGTTTATATCAATTTTAAAAAGCTGTGTATCTAATTTTTGGAAGAATTTACATGCAAACATTTGTGTATTTTCTTTTCTTTTGGTGCAATTCAAACACCGGCCACTAGTAGTAGCAGTGTGCAATGGGTTTTGTTTCCACCATTAAAATGTAAATCTCTCTCCTATGGTTCAAATACCTCACGTTAAACATGTTAAGTATCAGTTTGTACAGTTTATTGAATTGTCCTATAATAAATTCAGTCTTAAAAATCGCTAAAATCGTCTCACTAAATGTATTGCAATATATCGTGATTTATTGTATCGTCTTCCCTGTATCGTGATACGTATTGTATCGGTATAATTTCACCAACACACATCCCTTATATGTAACTGACCAAATGCAACATGGTCTTGAATTAGTTGTTGTTTACAGCTGTGCAAATTTGTCACCTATAGATGTTTATCAACATATTTGGATTGTTTCCCAGCTCAATAAGTAAAATACCATGGCAACTGTAGAGCACACTAGTAACGTTGACTCAAACGCGACCATTTTACTGTATGAATATTAAGCTGCCCTGTAAACCCCTCCAATATTTTTTGAGAAGGGCACCTTACACAGACGGGCACCAAAATGGAACCTTTTTTTGACAGAATGTCATCAGTTGCTTCAGTGAGTGAAGTTTTTCTTTGCCACTTTTAAACAGTTTTTAATTTAACCCATTTTCTGGCACAATGTGTGCTCACTCTTCCATCTGTCTGTTTATTCATCCACTTGTGATCAAATGTGTGAATTTATTATGTAACTTATTTGGTCTTTTTGGACTCTTCGTGCTCTTAGAAATTAAATATACCAATAAATTGTCTCAGTTGACAAATCTCCTAACCACATGTAGAGTACTTTGCATCAAAGAGCTGGTCTTACACACGTAAATGAAAATGGGCATTGGTTTGGACCTTTTTGGACCTTCTCAGTGGCCTAGTGGTAGACTGTCCGCCCTGGGACTGGGAGATCGGGGTACGAATCCCAGTCGGGTCATACCAAAGACTTTAACAATGGGACCCAATGCCTCCCTGCTCCCTGCTAGAGGTTGGATTGGGGGTTTAAACCATCAAACCGTTCCTGAGCGTGGCCACAGCTGCAGCTCACCATTCCCCATGGGGATGGGCAGTGTTTCCCCTACATAGGATCTGAAATTCTAGCGCCACAGCTATGAAATCAAACCCCCAACACCCCTGCTCTCACTGCAGACACACGACACCGAAACGTTCCCAGTGCTATTACCTCCTTCCTTGCTCTCATGGCAGCGAAACGGACCAAATATAACACCCTGTGCACTACGGCTGGGAAAATTTCTAGGGTAAACACTGATGGGTCAAATGCGGAGATGAATTTCACTAGTGTGTGATGAATTAATGGGACTTTAACGTTAAAGGACCCATATCATGGAAAATCCACTATTTGGAGCTTTTTGCTATGTGGCATTGTCATTTCCTCATGAGAAATACCCTCAACCCCATTTTTGGCTGCATTCATGTATTTTCCTTCCTCAGCCTCAATTTTATTGATGTAATGTTTTTTCCTACATAGAGAAGAAAGTAGCCCACTTGCGACATTCAGGCATTTCTCCTTCACGCTGGTCTTGGTACTGAAACCTGGATATTCTATGAATATTCTGACAAATTACTTCTGCATTGGGGATAAAACACTACCAAAAACCATGTGTCCTGTCCACAAAAGGCACATTATGGCCAGCACAGGATATGTGTAGGTGACTATTCTGTAATAGACTTGGTAGTCCAGTGGTTAGAATGCCAGCCTAGCATGTAGCTTTGCGCAGGTTTGCCTCCCAGTCGCGGCAATAACATGTTTCTTCTTTTTTTAGATACACTTACCAGTATGATGTTGTCAACTTTTTATTGGTAAACAGCTTAAAATGAGGACTAATATGTATTTTTCTTTATTTACTTTCTTTATTTAGCCAGTGTGAGTCCATGTGAGGTGATCAGAGTAAATCAACTAAAATGCAGCTTAGAAATGACCAAATTCAAAGATCTTTAGAGACAATATTATGCTGAAAAAAATCAGTACAACTAAAGCCTGAGTCATGCTTCTGCGTCAGTGCGGAGACACGCAACGTCATAATCCATCCTTGCAAGCCTGCTGGAGAGCCCTCGCAAGGACAGATGGAGTCGAGCTCTCTTTTCTAAACATCCGTTCGTCGAGACGGAGAACGCAAGCTTGTGATTGGTCAGGACACTGCTGTCATCTACACAGCCGCCATTGTGCCCTCAAAAACATAAAGAGAGCTGAGGACAACTAGCGGCAGACATGGAGAAGCTTGAAGAATACCTCGTGAAAAAACTCTTGGACTGGAGGAGTGAAAAGATACGCAGCAAGCGTTTTATTTGTGTACGGAAATGACAGGAAACGTGGGTTTAGAGATGGCGAGCGCATGAAGAGGTGGAGGAGAATGAGAGACAAATTTTTCTGCCCTAAAAAGTCTCTTATATACAAAAAACACAATATAAACACACAATCTTGGACCCGATACGTGACAGGATACCACAGAACAGCGCTACGCCCTCTGTTGTCCTGGTGGGGAATTGTTTTGCAACACGAGAAGTATGAGGGCAAATTGTCTCCATCCGTGCGTGTGTGTCTCTTCCTTTTGGAGCTGACGGGGAAGTATAAATCCAGCTTTAAATATAAATAAATGAAATCTTCTTCAGCTGGTAAAATAAATTACGGCCAACAGTGGGAGTTGAACCGGCATCGGCACATGGCAAAACGAGAGGAAATGTGGGCGCTTAAACTATCAAGGCCAACACGACAGCAGGCTTATAGAACATTTAAAGGGGTGAGTTTCTTATATAAACGAAATGGTGAAGAGCCTGTATTTGTATAGCGCCTTCTTAAGCTTGGTTTATGTTTGACGCATTCACTTTCCGCGCGGTGATGCGGCTCGCGGATGGAACGCGCTTCACAACTGGCAGCATTTATGGTACGTGCGGTTCATCTCTGCGGTGAGCCAATATTCTCCCAAACTGTAGGGGGCAGCATGGAGCTCTACGGCATGCATCCAACACTACACCATAGTAGAAGTAAAAATTACTGTTTACAACATGGCATTTCAGCATTTTTAACAGCGTCCTCGTCTTTTCCGACAGTGCGAGCTATTTCTCTCCAAGAATTAACTACATGTTGATCCCGGTGATCTCTGAGAGCTGAATCATACAAATGTCTGTATTTACGAACCTCTGCCATACTAGTTCTTGCCTGTCTGCCATGTTTTTCTGCGTCCGTCCGTCCGCGTGGTTAGAAATTTTCCGAGGTGCGCGTTGCGGAAATCTTGGGCCGTGCAGAGACATGGTGGAGGGGCGTGGTTGTTAAAATGACGCAAAATGACGCAACTTTTCCGCACGGAGCCGTGCGGACCTCGCGGACGCGTCAAGCATAAACCAACCTTTAGGGTTCTACAGTCCCCCAAGGCGCTTCACAACACAATCACACACATTCATACACTGGTGATGATGAGCTACGATGTAGCTGCAGCTGCCCTGGGACGCACTGACTGAAGCGAGTCTGACGAACACCGGTCCCTCCGACCATCACCAGCAGGCATGGTGGGTTAAGTGCCTTGCCCAAGGACACAACAGCAGCATTTCTGCAGGAAGCCGGGATTGAACCTAAATCCTTCAGATTATGCGCTGCCTCCTGAGCTGCTGCTGCCCACTGTTACTCATTGTTTTCAAGTGTAGAATATCTGAACATGTTTTACTGTATTACTGGTGGAACTCAAGTGAAATTGTATAATAAAGATTACCTGAAAAGTGATTCTTTAGGTGAACAATAGAATAGAAACTGTAGTGTTGAGATAATATTTGGGGACGGAGTTGGTCTAATTTCAGTCCAACAAACACGGACACACTATCATAGCTTTATTATGTGACTCTGATAATCCCTGTGCTGCCCAAGAGCAACCTTTTCTCCATCATCACTTCACCCCCTGGATTCACTTGTCACTCATTTGGCTGTGAGTGTGTTCTGTCACTCTACTGATGTGAAGGTCAGCTTGCTCTCTGTATTAGGACTTCTTGTCCTTTCAACTCCAGCCTACTTGCCTGTCTGCACCCCCCCACTCTTCTATCTCTCTTCTATTCCCTTCCCTCTCTTTTATTCGCTCATCGTTTCTGGCAGCTTGGTGGCTCTTGTATCCATCTGCAGTTGCGCAGCAGCAGCAGAACAGCAGTCACATACCTGCATTCAAGTGGAACAAACAGGATGGTTGGTTGCTCACAGAAGGTCATCAGCCTTGGGCATAGTGTGTGTGTGTGTGTGTGTGTGTGTGTGTGTGTGTGTGTGTGTGTGTGTGTGCGTGCGTGCGTGCGTGCGTGCGTGCGTGAGTCGGTGCTCTAAAATGAGATGAAGGGTCATCGTGTCTCTAATGGTGCAGTCGGACACCCTGCAAAGCAACTTTACATCCTGTATTATTCTAATCTCCGTTCTTTTAGTAGTCTGGATACAACAGCTCTTATTCATAAATACTCAACAAAGAGAAATTTGAAGCTGTGGCTGGTTTTGAGGGTGCAAAGGTGTCAATTTGGACACTGTGCCACAATTCTTAAAATTGTCCCTGTTAGCTGCAGAAAACAAAGATCTTTATGTGGACGCCCACTTATTTTTACACCTTGAGAGCCGTATGCCCTTGCAGCCACACAGTGTGTCCAGTCCAGAACTCAAACACTTGCCACCACTTTAAAAGTGCTGCAGTGACGGCCACCAGGCTAATGAATGGTGACACCTAATCTTTGTCATCCCTAATTGGCGCTGCAGGTTTGATTAAAAGCCGAGTCATGTCAGTTGCAATGTGGGGAGCATGTTTATTACTGGGCGCTGTGTATTCCAGGATCTGCAAAGGTGCGCTGATTATAGCGTAGCTGTTTGTTATGCTAATAATGCACACACCTGTTTAATGCTGGAGAGAAAAAAATATCCTGGTTGATCTTGGGCTTTGCGAAGCATGGCTGTGTTTTTGCCCCTCATTAACCTTGCCTGCCCTCTACCCCCAGCATTTCTCCTGGTTTACTTCCCATCTTTCTCCCCTGTTTTCCTGCAGCCATGCAGTTTTTCAATTTGAATTCAATTTCAAAGATACTTTATTAATCCCAGAGGGAAATTAGAGTTTCAGTACACACAATTCTGAGATCAGACATACATACATACATAGACACATGACAAGAATTGGTGACTGTGGTCATTCGCGACCCGAGTCCCGAGTTTTTGTTGTGTTTTGGGGGATTAATGCAGTTCTGTAATGAGATTCTCGTTTTGTGAAGACTAGGCTGAAAGAAAGCATTCGTTGCTTGGTTCTGTTCCTTGTGCACGCACACACACAGACACACACGCACTCACTCACCCACCATCATCATCATACCAGTAATATCCGATTACGCTATAGCATGCAGGTGAGCCGGTGTATTATTAAAAAATCAAGGGTGAAGTCAGATCTGTGAAAGGACAACACTACCTAATGGAATGAAAGTGAAAATATCATGCCGTTAAATGATTAACCTGAACCAATGTTGTTAATTTTTCCTGACCTTTATTTATCCGTGCCCTTTTCAGAGCAAACCTTCCCTAAACGGGAAGCAGAAATGAACGGTAACAAGCTGCGTCGCTTCAACTCTGGAGAAAGTTGGAGCGTTAAACTCGGTTGCACTTTTGGACTTTTGAGTTCCCCACTCAGCCGCGCCTCCTGTGCTACAATTTATCCACAGGGAGTTGATTAGCTGCCTTTCATCCTGACCATCTTGGGTTGTGCATGTGCTTAATACTATTACTGTATCGAAGTTGTTTACAAACATGCAGCTTTCTGTCTTAATAACCACCCACTCGGTGTGCTGCGTCCCTGTGTGAACACACTCACGCACACACCTACTGATGTCCACGTTGTTTGATATGTGGCCCGAGGCAGAGCGTGGCTCCCTAACGAGCCTCCTGCCCTCTGTGTTTTTGTTTTGGGTTTCTTTTTCTCTGTGGAGGTGAGACAGAACTAACCTTGATGCAGTTGCGAAATGATGCAACCTGCTTACACACACAAACATGAACCGCTGTGCTTGTGGAAGTACTTCAATGACTACGTCTTTTACCAAGTTTGTGACATTATCACCCATCCCAAAGTAGCTCTCCTCAGCTCCAGATTTAACCTGCTTTTTTTGGTTTCAGCTGTATCTGTGATGCAAGTCAAAACCCCGAGAATTAAAAAAATACATTCTGGAAATGTGTTTTTATCCAGAGTTTTTGTGACATTTTTGTAGTTTAGAAAGTTGTTGAAACTGCAGAAGGGGCCTCATTATGGTCAGATCAGCTGTTTGAACTGTGACCATAAGTAAAACTGGTGATTAGATGATGCTTTCATTCTTATAATTATTATGGCTGACATGCAGATGTTAAACATGATGTAAATGCCTCGAGCACATTAAAATATGTTCCAAGGACATCACGTTTTCCATCCTTTTCCTGTTTGACTGCTTTAATACTGACTGTTTGCCTAAGCATCTGTGTTGCATTGCAAAGGACTTCCGCAGACACTGACCTGCTTCTGTCCCTGTGTTGTGTGTCTCCTAGATCTGGGCCAACTATGAGGAGAAACCAGTGGAAGAGGTTGTGCATGTGTCAGAGGAGAAGGAACGTGTGACCAACTACAGACCAGTATATGTCACTGAAATTGCAGATACTCTTCACTTCTACGCTCAGGATGTAGAGACAGGTACAACAAGACAGTTGTATAAATGTGGAAAGATATTTGTGACACTTGTAGATAGAATAAAAAATCATTTAATTTTTTTTTTTTTGTTTAGGAAAAATGAAATTGGGGCTTACAAAGCAGGACTAGAGCAGCATCTTCTGATAGACATCATTTGACAGGAAATGCATGAAACTATATAATCTGATTTCTATTGAAATTGCTGCATAAACACTAGTTTTTTCATGTCCAGTGGCTGGATTATGAAACTTTGCAGCTTAGCACTAAGAGCTTATTTATTTCAACAAACAAGTAAGTTTTCTCCAACTTTTAATTCCATTTGAACACCTGGCTGACTCTCTAAATGGTAATCGTCTCCATCGGTCAGACGTCAACTGCAGCAACATTCCTCTCACCCAAACAAAGGACATCCCATTTGTTCCTACTATTAAATGACTTGAGTAATAAAAACTACAGCTGCAGGTGGTAGTAATTTACACACAAGCAAATTTGAGCATTTGTTTACCTTCATAAGCACTTGAAAACCTATTAGGTGCCAAAACTGCCTCATTTGCCACTGGGGGATTATAGTTTCAATTCAAGTTCATTTTCTCATGAACAATACATGAAACAGTGTTACACATGAAACGTGCAACCGCTGTCTTGTTCTAGCTCCCAGGCTTAAAGAACAATACGTGTTTCACACTTTTGGAGAAGAATGCACGGTGAGTCCTAATAGTGTTGCTACCAGCTTATGTTTGGTTTGGTGTTGTAAAGCCTTGTAATGACCATTGTTGGGTAACTTACAATAAAAAGTAAGTGGTTATAATTACAAAATAACCATTTCCAAAAGGTAATAGTTACTCAGTTACCACATTGTAAAAGTAATTAGTTACCTAGCAAAGTAATTGTAATGCTAATTTTATGCTCTGTAATGCAGTGACGTTGTATAATATTTATAACGTGAATGATTCTGAATGATTCTTACTATCTAGAGTGAACATTTCAGATATCTAAAAAGTTCATTCAGTAAGAATGTTCTTATAAATATCTGGAATACATATCCAGTCTGCCTAATAAATAATAAATAGGCCACCTTTTAGGGATTCAGAGATGTCTCAAACTTAAATCCTACTAGTGCAGTTGTTATTATGGATAACTTTAAAGCCCCAGTGTGTAATATTTTTAACTGTTTACTATCAAATCCTGTGTTTCCAGTAGGGCTGTCGCGGTTGAGGAATTCCCCCTGCGGTGATTCAGGGTGGCTTAATATTGCGGTATGCGATATTATTGCAGCACTTTTTTTTATTGCAGTACTATCTAAACATAATGTTTACACATTTAAAAAAGGTTAAAAATTGCCGTGCCTTCTTTTATAACGCTTTACTGAATGCAGATCAAAGGGCAGTAACAACACAGATCGCAGTAACGTTTGTTTGTCCGACAGTTGGAGTCCGACTGAACTTAAAAACAACAAAATTCAGGAGAAGGTTAAACTTTTAAATGCAAATTTGGCTGCAGCATCTAACAAATAAGAAACCAGTCCCCATTTTGTTTAGTTGTTTAAAATCAAGCATAAAAAATTGCATGTACCGGGCGCGCGCGCGCCGGGGGGCGGGCGCACTATCATTTCACTTTCACACACACAAATGACTGTGATTTATAGCTCGGTCACGTCCTTGTTACCTACAAGGAAAACCAGCATGTTAACCATATACGGTTTGAGTGAGGATCTGAGAGGGGTGGCAACATTTCCAGCAACGCTGAAAACCCTCTCGGATGGTGCGCTCGTTGCACTTACCCCAAATTCCACTACCTCCGCTCCGGTCCGGCCTCGCTCGCTTCCGAACTCAACTTGCGTGCGACTCTGGCGAGCAAAGGGAATCTTTCCCGGTTGTTGCTCCACCATGTCAGGGGGTTTCTTTAGGGTGGATGCATTCCTCCTGCAGGTAGCGAGTGAGCTCCAGCTCGGCTCAAACTCTCTTCGGGACAGTTGCAGAAGCAGTGCTTGTCCGGGACTTCAGGAGGTCTCCGAGCGTTTATTATTTATTTATTTTTTGCCGCTGGCGGCAGCTCTGTCTCGGCCAAGGACTCTGGCTGCGCAGCAGCTGACGTACTGAAAACCAAAGTGCTCCCAAAGGAGCGAAGTAACGTTTCGTTTTGATACCAGTGCAGCCATCCTTCTCAACATGCATCATTGAGTTGAACCAAGTTCAGTAATCGCGGTGGCCCATGATGCAGCGCGGTGGGCTTCTTCATATTGCGATATTTCATTTTTGCGGTTACCGCGACAGCCCTAGTTTCCAGTTCACAAACGTGTCTGTTTTCTAATTTCGCATCAACATCAATTCTCAATATTCCTCTCAACTTGAAATTTTACATTTTATATACATAAACTGTGGTCGACGCTCCATGGTCATCCACCATCTTAAAATACAGTAGCTGTTTAGGGACATACGAGCTCCACGTTACCTGTTTGGACTATGACTGTAACCTGAAATAACCAGCAGAGGGCAGCAGTGTGCTCTGGAAGCATGGAGTCTGCTAATTCAACTAAGAAATGGTAAAAGAATAGCTACATCGTTGCTGTACTTGTTAGTTTGATTAATAAACAATTAAATCCAAAAGACATAAAATGTGTCAGTCCGTCATCATGTCCAAAACAAGATCCCTGCCCCCTGTTAGCTGGACGCCAGCCTCTGATTAGTGTCTCTGACTCCCAAACTCACCTCATTCGTCTTTTCCTAATACCTGAACTCCCGAAACGGTCCCAACGTGTCCGTTCCAAAGTCCTTCTACTCAAGTCTCCTCTCTTTTCTGTTTTTGTTCTGTTCGCACCTGCAGCCTGCCGTCTCTCCCAGCACGCTCCAGCACTCGTCCGCTAGCCAGTGGCTAAAGCAGCGTTGTTTACTTTATCTCCACAACACTTTACTAATGGCATTGTAGTTCTCTACGCGTTACAGACGTGCTTCTCCGAGGGCTTCTTCTCAAACATTAACTTTAGACTTTAGTCTACTTTGGCTGGTAATCCATGGGAGTTTACGTGCAGCATACGCAGCGTGTCCCCAGCTCTAGCTATGGCTAACTAGTAGCTCGTGACGCCCATCTCCACCACGCCAGCCGTGAGCTACGATTAGCTGGTGGATAAGTCAGCACTGTTTACTTGATCTCCACAGCGTGTCCTCGGCTCACCAACCCTTCTGCACCAGCTGTGGTTAACGAGCAGCCATTGATCACTCCATATCTATTAGATGGTAGCGGCAGCCAGTTTGTTTACATCAAGCACACCATGATCCACATGAAATAGGTGTTGTGGGAAATTATGTTTACCTAAAATATTCTATTTCCCTTAAGCAGTGAAGAGCAAATATTTCCAAATTCACAGAACTCATTGACCATTATGAGGGCTAAACTACCTCAAATAAAAGATGGTTAAACGGAGTGAGATTACCTCCTTTTACATAACTTTCAAAAATGATAAGCTTGCTGCAAAAGAGTGAACAAGAATGTTTTTACTGTACCTTTTTTATTGTTTTTAGGATGACATATAGATAAAAAATCACAAGATAACATTATTACATCACATATTTTCCCGTAAAACTTGATCACAAATGTTGTGAAGATGCGACCTCCGACACGGGTGGACAGATGTCAAATTCATAAATTATAAAGATAAAAACAAAGTATTCAAATTATAAAATACCATAAAACAAATGAAAGAGGATTACAAATTTGAGTTAAAAATAAGAAAATTAAACATTTAGGTGAAAGCAGCTTCTAATAAAAGCGTGCACGTGTGTTTGTCCATTTTTGCCGTTTGTAACGCTGGCACGGGGTAGGATGGGGGGGGGGTCTATGTCACTCACTTCGGCTTCCCCAAGAAAGGGCCGGCTCAGATAGTCTCCGAGAGCCGTTAAGTGCATGACAGCCGCAACACTGCTGTGGCTGTCAGAGCCTGACAGCACTGCTGTGCTTTCAACCACACTGTAGTAACATGCCACTTTACATGCCCAGTAAAGGTATTGGCGTTGCAATGATGGGAAAAGTAATGAATTGGATTACTCCGTCATCTAAAAAGTAACACTGTTCAACTGAAGCGCCGTTTCTCCCAACACTGGTAAGAACGGAGCATTAATATTGAAGCCATTTAAGGTTATTTTTGTTTAAAATAACAAATTCTCTTTTATTCCTGAGTTATTCATATGCAAGTTTACTTTGGAAAACAAGGAAAATGGTACCGGTAAATGGCCTGTATTTGATATAGCGCCTTCTAGAGTCCTGGATCCCCCAAGGGGCTTTATAACACAGGCACACCCTGGTGGTGATGAGCTACACTGTAGCTACAGCTGCCCAGGGGCACACTGACAGAGGCGAGTCTGCCGTACACTGGCACCACCGGTCCCTCCGAACACCACCAGTAAGGTTACGTGTCTTGCCCAAGGACGCGACAGGCCGAGCGGAGCTCTAACCTGCAACCTTCCGATTATGGGGCGAGCACTTACATCCTGTGCCACTGTCGCTGTACAGATAAAACTGAGCAGCAGCGCTTTGGTGCAAATTGATGCTTCTATCATAGTCCAGGTCAGGGGGTTACTCAGAATTTACTGCTATTTTAACCAAAAGCAGCTTCCTCCATAATAATTCAATCGTACATGAGTGAAAAGTCTGTTTTCCCTTTTTTGAGTTATATAAAAAATCTCAAGGCATTCTATTTGGTATTGTGCACAAACAAACTATTACTTCTCTTTTTGCCGTGATCTGTGAATCTAAATCAAAGCCTGTGCACTTCCTCCGGCTGCAGTGCTTTTGCGCTCAGTCAGTCGGGAGCATTGTTCCGGTTCTGCTGAAGCTTTTATCATTGATGAAACTCACGTGTCACATCGAGGGCAGAGATGGACAGAACGTGGCTGAGACATAAGTCCGAGTCGATGCCTTCAGCAGCATCTCCGGCCAGTAGGGAAAAGGTAAAAGCCAGATGTGTCAAGAGGAGGAGTTGAAGGTCTTTTGGGGATACCTGCTGCACATGAGCAACGCGCGAATGAGCTAATCAAAGTGTTTTTATTGATTTTTAGCATGTCTCTGTAGTTCCTCGTGTCTGCCAGAGAAACTGTAAGATGCAAAGCTTTAACAAGTTCCTTTTCCTGTTTTAACCCAAGCGCTGCATGTCAAGAAATTGTACACAAACAGCATTTTTTCTATGGCTGCTCTGTGTATTATGACAGGAGAACTGTGTGCATTCAATCTTTTCTCCTAAAAAGCCCTTTATTGTAGATGATCCAGCAAAGCTGAGGTATTGCTATTTATACATTTTCTCCCTTTAATTGGCTTCTGTTCTTCCACCAAGAGGCTTATGTGGTAGTTAATATTTCTCAGCAAGGAAGCACTACCTGAACGGTCCTCGGCCCCTCTGCCTCCCTCTCCCATTTGTTTGCCCCCTCCTCACCCTCCTCCACCTCTCCTACCTTGGTTTCTTTCATTTTTACCAACGTGACCTCAAAGCTGCATTAAGTCATCCCAGCTTTTGGAAGGTAAGTGTTGGATCTTGTAAAATCACACAAGCTGAGTGCTTTAAAATGTCATTATATGCCCCTGCCCCCACCCCACCACAATCCAAAGTGAAGGAATTTATGAACTCAGATAAGCTGAGAAGCTGAACTTCTCAGGTAGTTTGGTGATTACAGTTGACGACTGAATACCAGCTTACAGAAAGCATGGGTCTAAGTGCCGCCAGTATTGGGTCCATCGGAGTGATGGCGGTCCGCGCCCATGTGTAACAACATAACTTTCAGTTTGAACATCGTCCTTGTGCATCCTATACATCCCATTGCTCACTAGACATTCAGTCTAGACATAAAATCCTCCTTGCCCTCTTTGACCAATACTCGGTAGTAAGAACACATTTAGAAGTAGCTTAAGTCATTTTTGACTTTAAGTTTTAAAAAATACATTAGAAACCTCAAATGGCTTATAGGAAGAACCCAAACCATATTTCCTCAATTTTGTTTATGATGATGATGATGATGATGATGATGATGCATCAATGAATAAGTCGCGATTTAACTGAAAATGTAAACACAATCTATGCTTACGCACCTGTGGTCCAAAGGTTACTCTTTTGGATCAAAATAAACATTACTGCAGTCATAAGTAGACATATCTGAGGCATATTAAAAACACCAGACAGAGGTGCCATATTCTAGGAAATGGACAAAGTCAACATTTAGTCGTGATTGAACATGTTGGTGAAAAAGGGTCATCAAAGACAAAACCTCACATTTCCTTAAAATTGGTGGAAGAAGAAAAAATTAAGTCACATTTCATATGTTTAAACTTATAAAAAATCAAAACACAGCTTTGGTTGGTCAGTAGGCGAAGTGCAACAGAGAAGGTGAGAGACAGCAAAAATGCTACAGTCATTAATAGTTAGGGGGCGTTTTCAAACCATTAGTCCAGTGGGAGCTGTGCCTGTGTAGTAGGCCAGGATGTATTTATATGTTGTGGTTTGTAGACACAAGTGGTCATGCAAGTCCTCACAGCTGTACCTGCATAAAAAGGGGTACACCTACAAATGGTCAAACACCAAAACTGCAGTCAGTAAATTTTCCCTTCTGGGTATCATGTATATTCTGTTTTGACTCTTTTCCCCATTTTAATTAAGCAATATCATACAAGAGGGAGTGCGTTGTTGCTGAATATCAGCACTGGTGTGATTCGGTCGTAGCGGCCGAGTGCCGGCGTAGATAATCACACCAGTGCTGATGTTCAGCAACAACGCACGACCTCGAGTGTGATGTTGCTTTTATACAACAGTTCCACCTGCTCATTTTAATTTTATAACAATAAGCAGCAACAGATTATGATTTGTTCATTTATTTAATTTATCAGGCTCCGCCAACACAAATGGTCCCAGCACGAAATGGAGACTCAGACAAGGCTGTTGCTGGGCAACACAAATGTTTTCTACAATAACGGTTAGAACATCTGTGGACAGCGGGGTGATATGGTTTGTAAACCGTCCCAGTGCTGTTATAGTCCGATATCAGCACTCTTGGAAAGTCTCATGACCAATCAAATCACTCGGTCGGAACTAACTGTTGTATAATTATAAATATTTAATTACTTGCAAGTGTTTTTAATGTGCATATCACACATGCTTGATAGATAAGTGGTTAACTGCGTTGGTGAAGACTTACCCAGTCATCCTTGAGGGATTGTTATTTAATCCTCTGTTTATTTAGGGTATAGATCTGTATTTGTACCCATTTATCCCATTATTGTCCCACCACACACACACACACACACACACACACACACACCTTTGTGCTTCTTGCTGCTGTCCTTTATCCCCTGTTTTCTTTGTGTGTGTTGTTCTCTCTCTGGAGGCTATATGTAATTACTGTCAGAGGGGGACCTGCACAGATCTCTGTGACCTTGGACACTAAGACAAGAGTCCACTCCTGGCACATGGGACTATAAGCTGTGCGGTTGTTGTCTTTCCACTAAGCTGAAACGTCGTCGTAGTTAACCAGTTAAATATAATATGTATTAGCCTAAATATTTAATTTGTTTACATTTTAGGCATGTTCAAATATGTTCTGGAGCTTTTTCCCCCTGAAAACTTAGTAAGTTGTAGTTTAATATGAAGCATATCAATGTGCACAGAGACAGAACTCAGTTTACTAATACATATTTCCTGGAGCAGATTTTCTGTTGTTTTCCACTTGAGGTTCCTTTGCTAGACTGGTGCTAGAGTGGGTTCTTTGAAAAAATCAAACAGCCAGACGGCCATCTTAAGGTTTGATCCTTACACTACTTAAAATTGTTCTTTCATTTAATTCTTTAGTTGTTTTAAGAATCACAAGCTCAAGTGATTCAACATCTAATTTGAATCTTTGAGATATATTAGTCTCTATTTGTCTTTTTTTTAATAAGAAAATACCCCAGATTTTGAGTGTTTGTTGGTCTCCTTGAGCCATTTGATCCTCTGGACCAGAAAAAAGTTGGTTCCAACATGGAAGCAGAGCTTAATTAACTAATTCCAATTCAAACTTTGGCTCTGGTTTAGCACGGGAAAAAAACATCTCTATAGATCTAATCTCAGATCAGCCTTTCTTTACGGACTTCCTGGTCTAGCAGAAAACCTACTCCCCTTTATACCTCACACAAGTGTCACCTCTGTGGTACTGCATGACTAGGCGTGACCCTGACCAACAAACATGCTCAAACTAAGCCTCAGCTGCAGTGCAGTTGGCGCTACATCCTGTCTGGTGCTTGTTTCCTGGCACCTGTACAGACTCATAATGAGTGGAGTCAAACCCCCCCCAAACCAGGTGCCACCACATCCACATTATTCACACTTCTACCTTTTACATGCAGCAGCTGTTCATCACCTAATGGTGTTGGAACCAGCTACTGGTATAGGAGAGCAGGCAGACAGCAGAACTTAAAATTAGTCTGTCTTTGGAAATTCGGTTTTCTTCTGACTTGATGATTCAATTTTTCATGGCTTTGTTACTTTGTTTTCATTGATGCTACCAGAGAATTTAATTCATTTATTGTTCCTACCTTATTGTGTTGACTCCAGTATGAGAATAAGAATTGCTTCTGCATTTCATAATTATCAAGATGAGTGGTCCCTAATTGGATGTCTTGTCTACCCAGCTAAGTGATTACTTTATAGAACTAAACTGAAGCATTCACAGGTTTAAATTGCTTTTAATCAGGTCAGCAAAATTTAGTCTCTTTTTTTAAATAAAGAAATGAGTTTTTTACTTTTTTTTTTTTTCAAAAATATCTTTCCTAAAATCAGTTTTGTGCAAAGATGTGTGGCATGTTGCCCCCCCCCCCCCCCCCCCCCAAGTAATACTAAACACTTCATCTTTTACGTCCTACTGGTTGAAAGTGGAATTACAACTGTCGTAAATAACCCTGCAGCAGTCTGCTGTAGCTAGCGCCAACTACAAGCTAACACTAACGTGAACCAGCTGATACTAAATATGCCACAAATTTAAACGATCCACACTGCTGATCAAGAATATTACTGCTTCCAAGTCGAGTAACAACGCCAGGTCATCATAAGCCCGTGATCTTACAGCCTCCTTTTGCTTCTCCAATGTTCACCCTGGTTTTAGCTCTCTGCTTTGACTCCAAAGACATTACTATCTGACTTTTACTTCTAGGCTCTACCATTATGCCAACGAAAAAAAAAACCCCACTTCTTTTTTAAAGAGGTAAAGAGCGCCCCCTAGGACAGCTACCCTCGCCACCAAACTGTTAAGTGCTGTTCCTGGTCAGCAGAGGGCTGCAGAGTGTGGTCCCATGTGAACTTGGTAAAGTTTCTACCTACACAATCATTAAACTTCACTTTTAAAGGAACTGGCTGAAGTGTTGAAGACTGCTTGGTGTCGCTTTGAAAAGCCTTCTGCAGTTGAATAGAATAATTCATTTGAGGCTGTTTAAGAAACTAGTTGTGAAGTTAAAATAGAGAAGATTTTCGCCAAAAAAAGAAGAAATTCCTCAATCTGCTGAACATAAAATAAACATTGAATATGGCGAGCTGCGCAATGTTCTTATCAAAGTGAAATAGCATTAATTTATGTACTGTTATCCCACAGCGTATGCATTCATATGCAAACTAAAGCCACTTTACTGCTAAATTATATCCATAAAAATTTTACATACTGTGTAATTAGTATTCATTAAAATAAAATTGTTTCTTTCCATGCACTAGCTGAAACAATGGTTTGTTCTAATTTAGTCATCTTGAGAAAGCCTGACTGATTAAATTTAATATTCTTTGAAATCGTAATTAATTTTGTTCAGCTTTAAAAGTTGCAGAAGACTTGACAGGACATAGTTGCTCTTTTTCACTTTTCTAGCTTCCAGGCGCTCCAGAAGATGCAATATTTAGAGGTCGAACCCTGCCTGGGCGATCTCTCCCCTCTCAAAGCATTCATTATTAAATCAGATACGCAAGTTAGCTTCTAAAAAGGTCAGCTCACCTGTCTGTTTCAGGTGAGTTGCTTTGGATTACAGGTGGAAAATTAACGTCTCGGTTACCATTCTTCACAACTCCCGCATGCTCGATTTAGGCTAATGTCAGCATTTGAATCCACTTCCTAAAGCAGAGTGGCTGAAAGACATTTTTCACAGTGGAGTGCCACTTTACATGTCCAAACAGGGTTCACTTCGAAATTGGCCAGATTTAAGCACATTTGGAGAAAACGGGTCCATTTTTGGACTCCTCCTGATCAAATGAGGTGCATTACCTTTGACGGTTCTTCTCAACAGTTGGCACAAAAAAGGTTGAGAACAGACCCGAATGAAAACAGAGACGCAGATGCCGCCTCCGTTTACAATTTTCAATGATGGCTTTTCCAATTACACAACAGTAATTTGCCGTAAAAGGCACCAGACTGGAGGCAGGAAGAGAATGGAGGAGTGTAATTGATTGTAGGAGGGGTTGGGGGGTTCCACATGAGATGCAATCCATATTCCTTTCTAGTGGGAGTGGAGCTATATATGTCAAGTATGTGGATCATTTGTTTTTTATAGTAATCCTCTTCAGTGCTTGGCACATGCTGACAATCCCTAAAGCATCAGTCAGGAAAGGGAGTCAATGGCACTTTACTCATCTTAGCTCCCATCTTGTCACTTCCCCCACCTCCCCAAGTAAGCTCTGTCGGCCAATCACATAATTGTGTAACAATCCGGTTTTTGAGGCTTGAAGGCCTCTCGAACACTTAAACTATACCAGAGATACCTTTTACTGTCAGAATACTCTGTTATTGTTCTTGCAGCCAAAGCTTGTTTCTGTCCTCATGAATATTATGAATTTCAGACTAACGAGTGACCTTAAACATGAACTTTGCCCAGTAATCCCGCCTAAACTGTCTGAACTAAATTCACTCTCCCAAAACAAACCAGCTTACCTTTAATGTTTTATGAGATCGCTTTTAAAAAAAAATAACGGCGGTGGATGACATTATGAATCATTTAGAATTTTAATTGCATAGCAGTGCAGCCTGATTTCTGTCTTATTTTCATCAGTTTGCATCTTTCCTATCATCTGTAGTATTTCTTTGTTTTGTTTAGTTGATGCTTTCATTCACAAACCTTTGTTTTGTCTGAAAGCATAAACATATCTAGAATCAAAAAGCAGCTCATTAGAACAAGTTTTTACTACTTTAAATCACCACAAGTCTGATGTTCTTATTAACTGATGTAAACAACACAATCCTCACTGGTGTGAATGAAAGATGGTGTATCTGTTATTTGAACATGATGGTCAAACAATCTCAAGGCCTTAAAAGGAGCAAGATCTCTGCTCTGGCTACTTTTATGTATCGTCTGTCCTCCAGACTGTTCTTACTTTCATCTTGGTCATTACATTTTAGCTTATTTTTTGAATAGTTTCACTCATTTCTGTGATTGTGTCTTATTGTGTTCCAGTTTCAATTTAAATTAATTTTTTCTTAAAAAAGCTGGAGTCGTTTAAAGAAGCAGCAGGTGCTCCTTCAGCCTATGCTTCTGTCAAACTGTGATTATTTATCCTTCTGCCGTTTAATGGCTTTTGTAAACAGCTTAATAGTATTCACTAGAGCCTTGGGATGCCTGCTAAAAGGGCACTTGAATCACTGTTTTCATTGGCGTTTTGTCCCCCCCACCCGTCTCTGCTTACACACCGTGTGCTACAAGATAATCGAATGTGATCATAACCAACCTGTGAAACTATTGTCACCCCATCGTCTCCCCTCTGCCGCTTCTCTCCATCGTTGTCAATTATTTCCATCTTTTAAAACCTAATCGCTCCAGTGCTACGTGCTGGGCATTTAAAACGTAATTATATATGATTTACAAACAGCTGCAGCCATTACGAGGTATAAACAAATTACAGAACGAGGGAAAAAAAAAAGGGACAAAGAGATGAAGACAAAAAGAATTTGGCAAGCATCAGGCTCAGTCATTGGTTTGGCTGCTTTTTGGATCATCGCTTTGGCTCTCGCCTCAACACAAAATGAGTACTCATGCTTGACACGGTTTACCCCTTTTGCAGACAGATATTTGCTTGTCTTTATGCCAGCATTGAATAGGAATTTGCCTCTGTAATGCAGTGCGTACTAGCGGCACTTCCTTCCTAATGCAGCCGTTTCTGTTCATTTAGTGTCTCGCTGGGGCTTTGTGCTTGTCTAGGAGTTTGCTCATTTTACACCAGATGGTCGATTGTTCCTCTCCTCTCACCTGCGGCATGTAAAGTTTAAGTTTGGTTTATTATAATTGGAGCCAGAAAAAAGTTTCTATTGTGATCATTTATAAGAGCTACATTAAACTCCAGATGTTGCTCTATTTTTTCATTTAATTCTGCTTTAATTTTAAACCAAATGCTTTGTCTGGTCTTGGTCAGTGGTCACACAGCTAAGTAGTACAAAACTGCTCAGCTAAAATATGCAGTTAACCCATGTAGAATTGTACGTTTCAAAATGCAATGCTTTAACCTAGGGCTGGGCGATATGGCCTAAAATTAATATCACAAAATATTGAGGATTTCGCCTAGATGACGATAAATGGACGATAACTACAGGTATGAGCAGAAACAAAAGCTGTCCACTAGGAGGGGCTGTCGCATGTATTATGTTAAATCACATTTTTATAGCCTCTTTTGCAAGACACACCATGCCGGCAAATCGGCGTAATATTACCGCAATGGTTTGTCTATAAAAGCGCCATGGCGTTGCGCGAATTTTGCGGCATTCGTTCCGCCTCGCTTGGTAGTAATATTGCGGTAATGGTCTGTCCTATGCGCCCTGACGCAACAGAGGCAGATGTCATGATGACGTGGGGAGTTATTGCTGAGCTCCGGCTGGCAAATTTATTGAAAATGAAAGTAAACACAGGCAATAAGGTTTAGCCTGGCAAGTCAGACTAAATAAATGTATTATTTAGTCTGGCCACGCTCCATTGACGGTTGTGGGGCGGGTTCTACCGTTGTCTTTCAAATGATCTCCGCATTCCACTGGACAATGAATGTGACATACTCTTGTTTCACTCTGTTGCATCCGCCCACCCACCAGGCATATAGAGTGCCCTGATTGGCCCACAAAGTGGATAAAGCTCTGTGATTTGTTCACTAAGCAGATAGAGCACTATGATTGGCCCACCATTATGGACCAATCACAGCTCTTAATGTGTTTGAAACCCTTCTAGAGAGCTGTGATTGGCCAGCCAGAGTCCTGGTAGGAGCTGCGGAGGTTCCAATGGAGCGTGCCTAGACCAAACTTTGCAAAGCAAGAATTTGGTCTAGTTCACTAGGCTAAATAAGGTTTGCTTTTTGAACAAAATCAGCTGAGATGGCAAACTAGAGCGTCGCAGCACTCCACGAGAGCCTCTCTGTTAGAGCTGAAGCCCAGATCACCTGAGTCTGCACAGGGACTGATGGGGACAGACACCTTTAGGAGCTGCTTGTTAAAAAATACTTAATGATCACGGCTTCAATCGCAATAAAAAGCAAGTTGTGTCCAAGATAAACGGAAGTCTGCGGCAGCGCAGAGACCGCCCCCATACCCCCTTTGTGCCGCCATCACCTAAACTTTTATAAAATTGCCACGATTGCGCCACATTACCGCCACGGTCTGATCTTATAAACGACCTTTATCCTCCCCAGGGAGCCGCGGCAAATCCCGTTTTGCAAACGCTCTGGTCCTGTAAAAGCAGCTTATGTGATTCATGGTGCTAAAGCTTCTTAAAGGGACATGAACGTTGCCAACCTACACACATCTATTGACATGGGAAAATTTATCTCTATAAGAGTCAGAAATTTCGATAACGACAAATTTTCGATTTATTGCCCAGCCCTACTTAAACCCTTAGAGGTCCCTCGAGCATTTTTTTTTTTTTTTTTTTTTTTTTTTTTTTTTTTGCGCAGGCAGTCAAAATATTTTTGAATAACTTTGGCTGTGCTGATGCAATTTATTTTATTTTTTTGCTCTGGTGTGTGTTTTTGGGGAAGTTTACCAAGAATAAAATGGGACTGATTATTTTTACAACAAAATTTGGATTGTACCTACAATTACCTGTTTTTTTTTTCTATCAAAAGCAAATCATGCATTAGGTCTGTTCTACAGACAAACACCACATAGCTGAATCTGATACATTCAACTGAAAGTTGTGGATGTTTAAAAGACTTAAGGTGTGAATGTGCAGTCACCGGCAATCACCGTAGCAGTGGGTGTCCAATGAGGTGTTTGGACATCTCTGCCCCGACAGCTCAGAATAGACCAGAGCTTTCTTGGCGCTCTAAATCTATTTGCATTCCGCCCTGTTTTTTCCTCCAAGTTTGACATGCAAATGAATGTTTCCTGTGCTAGTGGTTGGCAGCTGTCTGCCTGCCTCGGCATAGATAACCGTGGGAAAACAACATCATTATTCATATTTTCTTGTTCTCTACCAGCATAAATAATTTTAGGTGTGAATGACAACTAGCAGCAGTTGTATGGAAACAGAGAGGTGTGTACAGTGTCTGCCTGCAAGCTGTTTGTTTGGTAGCAACGTGCATCATCAGCAGAACTTCACAAAGGACACACGCTGGCTGGGTTTATTTGCGAGAAAACGTAAATGTGAGAAGGCATGTTGCAGTAATAGGCTTTTCTGTGTAAAACCAGAGCAAACGTGCACAACGGGGAATTAATTTCTTCTGTTTTATTCCTACATGCTTGAACTAAATCAGTGACATGAACAGAAGCTTTATGATTTCCACCCGTTAGTTTTTTTGGTATGAATAAGTATGACCTTAATCTGGCTCTATTACCCACAACCCCCCTTTTTCAGGTGTCTGATTTGTGGAAATGGGTTCTAAAAATATCACTATGGAAATTCATATTGGCCACTTCACTAAACTAGCTGCAGTAATTACAGCCAAAACACACTCGAAGCTGCTCACCGTTTGAAAACGCTTCCACACATGCGTCAACATTTTCCTGAAACACACAAACACACCATAATAAGTGATGCTCTCAAAGATCCACGCACTTAGTTGAGCTCTCAATCAGCTGATGGTAGAAATCAGACAGGCATCACTTCCACATCTGGCACACACACACACACACACACACACACACACACACACACACCACTTTATTGACAGTCAAATGCTTGCCTTGGATCCACCATAATAGGACAGATGATATAATGACTTGAGAGGCCATAACGGCCCACTGGGAGAGCTGGCTTAACTCGGAGCTCCATTTCACCACCAGGGTCAAACCAGAATAAGCTGCATAGTGCTAATGGGCTTAACGGCTTCAAAAGCCACACACTATTTTAGTGTCATTTTGGTGATGCCGACTGAAAGGGTTAAGATGGAATTTGACTTGATTTAGTTAGCTGCATGCTGTTAATTTTGGCCTTTTAGAGTTTTAAGTTTACTAAAATGTTTTTTTATATATTTAATAACTATAAAATGAAATAAATTAAACATACACAATACAGCAATACACATGATCACAATGGGAGAAATGTATTGAAACATAAATGTTGACGTGAGAGGTTTTAAATAACAAACCTTCAAATGTGTAATATCAAAAAGGCTCAATTAGCATTAAAAGCCTAGTTGTGCATCGAAATATATTTAACTTATGTTAGATTTATAAATCCATTCCTGAACTTTTACTGGGAAGTACTTTTAATCTCATGTCAAACGCAAGCCCCGTGGGCCACACCAGAGTATAGATTTAATGTGGCTCTGAGATTATACACTGCTCACAAAAATTAAAGAGACACTTTAAAGAAACAATTAGATACATCAGATCTCAATATGAAGTTGGATATCTATACAAATAACGACAGGGCAATGTCTTAGGAACAAAAGGATGCCAAGTCTTTAAATGGAAATAAAAGTTATCAGCCTACAGAGGGCTCAATTGTGTAGACACCCTAAAATCGGAGTGAAATGAAAATGTGGCAGGTTAGTCCATTATTTCAAAAACTTAATATCTGCAACTCAAATTGCTTTTCAGTATCTTGTGTGGCCTCCACGAGCTTGTGTGCATGCTTGACAACATCGGGGCATGCTCCTAATGAGACAACGGCTGGTGTCTTGTGGCATTTCCTCCCAGATCTGTGTGAGGGCATCCCTGAGCTCTTGTACAGTCTGAGGAGCAACCTGGCGCCGCCTAATGGGCCCAAACATAATGTCCCACAGATGTTCTATTGGGTTTAAGTCAGGGGATCGTGACGGCCATTCAATTGTTTCAATTCCTTCATCCTGCAGGTGCTGCCTGCATAATCTTGCCACATGAGGCCGGGCATTAGGAGAAAACCAGGACCTGCTGCATCAGCGTAGGGTCTGACAAAGGGTTCAAGGATTTGATCTCCATACCTTATGACAGTCAGAGCACCATTTCCTAGGCAGTAGAGGTCTGTGCGTCCCTCCATGGATATGCCTCCCCAGACCATCACTGACCCACCACCAAACCTGTCATGTTGAACGACGTTGCAGGCAGCATAACGTTCTCCTTGTCTTCTCCAAACTTTCGCGTCTATCACAGGTGCTCAGGGTGAACCTGCTCTCGTCTGTAAAAAGTACAGGGCGCCAGTGGCGGATTTGCCAATTCTGGTGTTCTTGAGCAAGTGCCAGTCGAGCTCGATGGTGCTGGGCAGTGAGCACAGGGTCCACTACAGGACGCCGGGCCCTCAGGCCATCTTCATGAAGTCTGTTCCTGATTGTTTGGGTAGAGACATTCACACCGGTGGCCCTCTGGAGGTCATTCTGTAGGGCACGAGCAGTGCTCAGCCTGTGCCGCCTTGCACAAAGGAGCAGGTATCGGTCCTGCTGATGGATTGTGGACCTCTACGGCCCTGTCCAGCTCTCCGAGAATAACCACCAGTCTCCTGAAATCTTCATGTTCTGGAGATTGTGCTGGGAGACGCATTAAACCTTCTTGCTGCAGCACGTGTGGATGTGTCATCCTGGAGAAGTTGGACAACCTGTTCAAATTCTGTAGGGTTAAGGAATCGCCTCATACTGCCAGTCGAGAGCCAAAACTAGCACGAGTGGAAAACCAGCCGAAAAAGATCAAGAGGGAGAAACTTGAAATGACCTCTACACGTTAAACCAGTCCTGTTTTGAGGGTTTTGTAATTGTTGCCACTTTAGTGCACCTGCCGTTAAGTCCACGAACACCAATACAGCTTAAAGTGATTAGCAATGCCCTCAGCTGCTTAATCAACCAGGAAATTATCAGACAGGTTTAACTGATTTCATGCCAGGCCCATTAAAAGTGTTCCTTTAATTCTTGTGAGCAGTGTACAAAACACTTATCATAAAACCACTAAAACTCCAAGTCCCAGAATGCATTGGGGCAGGCAGTGCCATCACAAACCCAGTGGCTCTCTGAAGCCAGAGGACTCTGCAGACGGAACAAAAGTGGACCCGAGTTCACGCTGCAGTTTTTCAACATAGAAGCTGAGAAAAAAAAGTTTGAACTTCTCCTACAAGGAAAGGGCCAAAGTCTGCAGCGGGTTTTCAACTCAGACATTCTGAGCTGAAATGATCAAAAGAAGAGAAATGTGAGACCTTTTCCTCTGTGGTGAAAATGACCCAAGCAGCACACAGCAGTCACCTTATTGATGCTTCTTCATTCAGACCTGAGAACCCTCCACTTCCCCTGATCCCGAATAACGATGAAGCTGGAAAAAAAGAAAAATAGGAGACATAGCTCTGGCTTCTGTCAGAGCTGCACGATTTGCCTAATTAATATTTATGTCACCCATTTAAAGAGGAATATTTAAAGGTGTACGTTGGGAGTTTCAACAACGCTTTTGGTGCTGTCGTGTATTTTCATTCGAAATAATTAGTAAATAATGTTGAGACATTTGCATCTTTCATACTTAATTTATTCAAACAAAAGGACAGAGCTTTTAATATTACCAACCCATTAAAATTGAATTGGAAACTCCTGTTCTAAAAATTAAACAATAGAACTAGTTTATTTACAGAGCTAATTTATTCTGATTGGTTACAAAATAACTAAAAACACCCCAAAAATATCTAAAAGAAACTGCTCATTGTAAAATCCATTTTCCTTTGCTTATCCGGGGTCGGGTTGAGGAGGCAACAGCCTAAGCAGAGAGGCCCACACTTCCCTTTCCCCAGCCACTTGGACCAGCTCCTCTGGGGGAATCCTAAGGTGTTTCCTGGCCAGCTGAGAGACAATGTCCCTCCAGCATGTCCTGGATCTCCCTTTAGGTCTACTCCCTGTTGGACGTGCCCAGAAAACCTCACCAGGAGGCGTCCAGGAGGCATCCTTACTAGATGCCCGAGCCACCTCAACTGGCTCCTCTCAGTGTGGAGGAGCAGCAGGTCTGCTCTGAGCCCCTCCCAGATGCCCAAGCTTCTCAAACCATCTCTGAAAGCTCAGTCACCCTGCGGAGAAAACTAACTTCAGCCGCTTGTATCTGGGATCTCATTCTTTCGGTCACTACCCAAAGCTCCTGGCCATAGGTGAGGGTAGGAAGGTAGGTGGAAAGGTAAATCGAGAGCTTTGCCTTCCGGCTCAGCTCTCTCTTCACCAAGTCAAATGGGCACAACGACTGCATCACTGCAAACGCAGCACCAATCCTCCTATTGATCTTGTTCTCCATCTTTCCCTCACTCTTGAACAAGACCCCAAAATACTTAAACACCTCCACTTGGGGCAGGACCTCGTCCCTGACCTGGAGAAGGCATTCTACCCTTTTTGCGACTCAAGACCATGGTCTTGCATCATTATCAAATAAGCTGCTTCATTAATTGCAAAAATGACTCTAGAATGAGGACTTTGACTCAACGATCCATTGATTTGTTTGTTCAGGAGCCCAGTTGGAGAGTCTGATGGAAGCGATGAGAGCAGAAATCGCCACCCACCCGCCTGTAGAGGGGTCGTACTCTGCACGCCGAGGGGACTACTGCCTAGCTAAATTTGCTGACGGTGAATGGTGCGTATGCATTTTAATCCTAATGTCAAAGCAAGCTCATAGATTCTTAAACATGTGGTAGATGAACTAAACTTTAAGAACTTGAAACAACCCGAATTGTGTCTGTGCCGATCAGAAAAGCTCTTCGTTGTTCATGTAGTGATCAGGAGAGAGTTGGGCTCTATCAGTTTGCCACCTCCTCGGCCCTTTTAGACTAAGCAGTTGGTTTACAGAAACAGTCTTCTCTTCATTTTGACTGCTGGATCTCTGAAGCCTGCAGATGGTCATGGGGACAGATAGAAGTCAGACGGAGGGAGGGAGGGAGAGTGTGTATCAAAGAGGTGGCAAGTGGGAAAAAAAGGATCATGAAACTGATTAAAAACCAAATGTTCACCTAACACAGGTGCTGTCCTTTCATTCTGTTCTGATTGTAAGGCCAAACACCAGTAAATCTGCTGCACAGTGAGAGTCAGGCCATCTGGGGTGAAACGCGTTTGGTGCTACTAACGAGACACTTTTAGATTTCAGTCTTTTTGACTGTGCCCATACGTTTCACCCGACTAATTATGTTCGCATTCCCATTGTTCCTTATTTATATAAGTGTTCTGTGATGTGTTTAGAGTGACGACTTGTTTTAATAAAGTAATTAAAAATGTGCTTCCTTTCATGGTCTCAGAACGCCAAACAGTGAATAGAAGAATGAAACCGCTGTTCATCAGTCACGATTTGCCGGTCTTTCCTCGTTCTCGCCTCTTAACATCTGCTTGCTCGTTACTTCATTCTCACTTTGCACATGTAAACCTGATTTTTTTTTTTTCCTGTACTCCTTCTTTTTCAGCCAATTTGTCTTCGTTGCTCTCATTTACGCTCTGGAGTCAGACAAGTGACGGTCAGATGAAACGATGCTCTGAGTCGGGCGGCGGGGAAAGCAGCTTCTTTAGTTGGGGGCCTCCGTTTGTTGTTCCTTTAATCTCTCTCAGCCCGTTCTGTTTTTGTTCATTATTACATTGTGCTGGAAAATCAAAGATTACAATAGAAAACATGCAGGTTTTCATGATTAGCACTAATGCTGTTTGATACAAGAAGAGGGGGAAAAGGTTTGAATTTGTCTTTTATTGCAAAGAGGCCTCCATGCAATTTTCGCAGGCCGCCCATGTCCTGATAAGATCCCTTCTGTCCCCCTCCTCACACCCCCGGCCTGCTCATCCTATCCCGCTCCTCTGCCCCGATCACAACAGACAGATCCTCCAACACCTTCTCCCCAGGGAAATAAGCACAGAATCATTTACTCATCTCCTTTTCCACTTGTGCCCTCTGTCTTCATCTCTGTTTCCCTCTGCTCTGCTCTGCTTTCCCTCCCTCTCCCTCGTCTCTTTCTTCCTGTCTTACCCCCAATTATTCCTGTGCTGCTGCAGGTACAGAGCCAGGGTGGAGAAAGTTGAGTCACAGGCAAAGGTGCACGTCTTCTACATTGACTACGGCAACGTGAGTAACGTATTGGCCTTGGATTTGATTTAGTGATCATTTGTTTGCATGTTTGAGGAGATTAAGTGTTGTTTCTGTTGTCTGGTACTCAGAACGCTTCCACCAGCACTTCTTCTGAAAGTCAGGCCCACTACTAAAGAGATTCTATTGTTTCATTCACAAATTGTTTTCTATTCATGTTCAAGACACCTTTCCGTGTCTTTGAGCTGATGATTTGTTTTAACTGAGACAAAGCAGGCTTGCTTGTGTTCTCTTTTGTTGTTTGTTACCGAAGCAAAACCAAGGGTGCAGCCAAGTGCATCATTCTGACTCCTTTCATTCGAGGAAACATCCTCCCCCTCCTTGGATGTGTTGTTTAATTTTTTTTTTTTTTGTTTAACTCTGATGACGAAGGCGCTTCATCCTGCGTAGTCTGCCCATGTGCGTGCACTTGCTTGCATCATCACCAAGTGGCTCGTGCGGCCAGCCCCCCCACCCCCCTCCGCCCTGTGGGAGTTTTCCCATGATGCAGTGGAGCGGCACAGTGTGCGACTGACCTCAGAGCAGGGGACAGATCGCGGTTTGGCTGGCAGATGCGATGCATCCTGGCATGTTGCTGAAAGTGTTATTCTCTGAGGCTGACCTGGTGCACACAGAAAAGACAAGCTGATATCCGCGGTGCCTTCGTCTGTAGCAGTTCTGCGTCATTTCAGGTTGACTCAGACCAACCTTGATTTTTGTGGGTCTGTGTCACGAGCTATTAGTTGACAGTATTGCCACCTCTGTCAGGTACAGGTCGGCGGCCTGAGTTATTATGGGATCATTAGCAAACACAGCTGAGCACTTTTGTCATTTCATTTTTTAAAGCCCACATTCCAAGAGCCATCAAACTCTTAATATCATGTAGATAAATCCTCGGTTCAAGATGCTCTCCGTCTAGGTCGGATGAACGCATTAACCCAAGATATGACGGGTCGTCAAATCACTTCCTGACTCTTAACGGCTTCATTAGTTTGACTGTGCAGCACCCTGTGGTGTTCATTTATAGATCAGAAGGAGACATCTACGGTGTTTCTCACCTTTAGCTTGAGGAGCTTGGTGAGAAAGAGCCTCGGTGCAGGTGCAGCAACAGCTGTAGAGTCATTACTAGGTGACGTACAAGAATATGCAGCAATTCATCAAGAGGAATGACACCTGTCCTCCTTTCACAGTTTATGCTGTCACCAGTAAAGTGACATAAACATTACAGAAGCGATTCAGAATCCAGGAAGTGAATTGCAGCACAAGGATGAAGCGACATCTGGAGAACATGTCTGGTTTTGTTAGAGGTCATCCTTTATTTGTCTTAGCATGAGTTTTATCGATATATATTCAGTTTTATTAAAGGTCAATTTTATACGCAAACGTCCGATTAAGAAAGCATTATTAAGACAATGTTGGAAGTTATGGACTAATAGTGAAAAGAAAAGCACGTGAAGTCCAAAAGCTGTTTATTAGATTAGATTTAATTTTGTCCTCCCCTTGCCCTTCCTCAGAGAGAAGTTGTGTCAACTTCCCGTCTGGCTGTGATGCCTCCCGCCTTCAGCACCAGAACCCTGCCAGCTCAGGCCACAGAGTACACCTTCGCCTTCATCCAGGTCCCGCAGGACGTAAGTGCACAGACGAGAACCCGCAGCGCACGCATTCATGTTGCAGCCACAAGCTGCAAAATTAACTTTCACATATCGGCTTCTTCAGTCTCATTTTCTGCCAGCTTTTGAAAGTTGACTTTTTCTGGCAAGACATGAAAAGTGTTTGAGTTTCACAAACCACACAGGGCGATAAATCTGGAGCTGATGGGCACGGCAGAGTTTTTATTCAGGCAAGTTTGAGGAAAATCATCCTCGTGGATTGTGTCCAACGTGAAAATAACCACAAACACTAAGATGCTGCAAAACACTAGACGGGCTGGGAGCAAACTAATAGTAGCAAGCAGGAAAAAAATCCTCCAGGCTTTAATGCATTTGTATTTGAAAGATGTATTTATTTAGGTCAGATTAGCTCACCCTAAACCAACAAAACTCAAACCCAAAACCTTTTAGGTGTTTTTTTTTTTTTTTTTTACATTTTATTGGTATCACTTGTAAGTCGCTTTGGACAAAAGCGTCTGCTAAATACATAAACATAAACATTTAAAATGTGATTTTTTTATTTCCTAAATCTTGGTAAATCTAGAAGCCTGACTTCTATTCCTGGAGCAGTCTCAGGAAATGTAGCCATTCCTTAGATAAATGTGCACACCTGTAACCAGTGTGATGTTCTTTTTGTGTTTTTAGAAAAGTAATGATTTTAAAATCATAAATATGGGAACTAGTTTGCAAATGTTCAATACTTCAGATCTTTCCACCCCAAAAGGCGTGTGGGTTAGGATGCTGAGGTTGGTTCTGTCACCTGTCTCCGGAGTCGGTAATAAAAGTGTCATCTGTTGGAGCCACCCGGGGGGCACAAGCGTCACCTTCATGTTCCAGCTTCCATACAAACTCACAGGAAGCTGAAGCCCACGTTTCCTGCTGACACGCACCTCACCCTTCTCCTGCTCATCCCGCCTTCGTCACTCTGCATCTGCTCCTCCGTTTGGTCGTCTGGTGTTGTGCTGTCTGCCGCGCTGACAGCATGGTGCCCCACTTGTGCTGAACCTGTGCTGGAGAGGTGGCTGCCTTTCCCTCCTAACCTGCCACCTAACCTGCACAAGACATCTGTCTTCACAAGTCATAATTGGCTTCATAGTTGCTCTCAGAAAAGTTCTTTTCTTGGCACTAAAAGTCTGTCAGTGGGATGAATCCCACTGCTGCTTCCCCGTGGTTCCTCATCAGATATTCTGTAAAGTGACAGTATCTTCAAAACATGTCACAATCATGGAAAACGCCTACAGTTATTATGTTTTAAAGAAGGAAATAAAACTTTTAACAGAGGGACTCTGACTTGTATCAAAGCAGATACATTTAGTTTTAATACGGCTTTCATCAATGATCACAAACCACCCAGGTCACATGTTATCCAGGGTATCCGCGGGTCCTTAAAAAGTCTTAAATTTGCTTTTCCAAATTTAAGGCCTTAAAAATCCTTAAAAATGACAAATAATCCTTAAATAAAGTTTACAAAGGTCTTAAATTACCAAAGACCCAATAAACAAGATTCTTTTATTTCTATAAAATTTTATAGCTTAGATTTGGTCAAAGTGGCCTTAAAAAAGGTCTTAAAAAGTCTGAAATGTGGCTCCTTTAAACCTGCAGATACCCTGTTATCATCCCAGTGCTTAAGCTAGGTCTGTGGTTTGCTTCTTCTAACTTCTCATTAACATCACGGTGAAACCCACAGGCCATGTGAGATGGCTTTTGTTTAAAAACCTGATACTGCAGCGTAAAGGTCAGCAAACAGCCTCTGACACAACACGTCCTCCCTGTCGTTTTCAGAAGACTTTTTGGTAACACGCTTTATGAAGGTCGTGTCTAACGATTTAGAAGCATTCCATGTAAGAAGTTCCTTCTAAACAGGAGCTTTTTGTGGAGGAAAACACTTCAATTCTGACAAGTTTGGTGTCTAAATGGAGCGAGTAGCGATAAGGATTAGACGTTTCTCCTGCGTCAGTGTGTGAGACTCTTGTGTATTGTCCCTACACGAGCTGCATTCTTTTCTTTCTCCTGTTTTCCTTTATCTCCCGCCCGCCCAGAGCTTCCCTGCAGCGCCTGCGACAACTTGTCCAGATGGGGGGGTAAAAAAAAAGCCCCTCAGTTTATGCCTTGAACAAGCTTCCTGACCCACACACACCAGACACACACATGCCCAAGGGTGGCTAGCTGTAAGGCGGTTGCCATGGAGACAAGACCAGGGTGAGAAAGAAGGGAGAAGCAGAGAGATGATGTATGGGAGGGACAGATAGTGGGCAGAAAGATTTTGTTTTTCTTTTTGTGTGTTTTTGTTTTGAACTGTCCTCCTGTCTTTGGAGGTGCGACTCCCTTGTTTGTCTCGTTTTCACCCTGACGGCTGAAGGACACGAGGTCAGGATTGTACTGCAGCTGTTCCACTGTCTTCACCATATGTTCAATCAAACACTGGCCTTTTCAGAGCGGCGAAGGTTAGCGAAGGGAGAGGCAGTTTTCTGAGAAACGAGGGAACATGATGGCTGAAGAACAGAAAAAGCGCCTTGACTCTGCTCTTTTTGACGCATTACAATGTTTCTGTCACCGACACCTTTCCTTACTTCTTCATTCCGTTAATTGTCCTTCGTCCTTATCATCAGGAGGATGCCCGTGCAGATGTGGTGGACTGTGTGGTGCGGGACATCCAGAACAGCCAGTGCCTGTTAAATGTGGAGTACGCCGGCGCCACCTGCCCACACGTCACAATACAGTTTGGAGACACCAAGGACGACGTGGGGCTCGGCCTGGTCAAAGAGGGCTTGGTCATGGTGGACGTGCGCAAGGAGAAGCATCTGCAAAAGATAGTAGGTGGACGGATTAGAAGCTTGGCCTAGGGTGCAAATTTATTCTGTCCTTTAGTCAAATGATGAAACCTGATCTGATTTTATAGGATGCTGAATGCATGGTATATAACTCAGGCTTGTTTTATTTGGTGCTTCTGTTTTCACACATGGTTTAAAATGACATGATTGGCATTTCGGCAGGAGTTGCTGCAACTTGGTAACAACAGTGTAGTTCAGGGGTGGGCAATCCTGGTCCTCGAGGGCTGCTATCCAGCAGGTTTTAGTTGTTTACCTGCCCCAACACACCTGATTCCTGGATGAATCACCTGTTCAGCAGCTCATCAGGCTCTGCAGCAGCCTGTTAATCACTAGTAGATTCAAACCAGGTGTGTTTAAGCAGAGAAACAAGTAAAACCTGCTGGACAGCGGCCCTCGAGGACTGGGATTGCCCACCCCTGGTGTAGTTAATCATGTGTGCTCATGTTAGCTGCTGGCAGGCCGAGGCTGTTTACAGCAGCGTCTGACAGAGGATGCCAGCAATGACCCTTTTTGTTTCCCCGTTTCAAGTTTTGTCGTTTGTCTCTGTTTCTCTGAGATGGTCGTGCTGCTGAGGTCATTTTCAACTATTTGAATGTGCTCCGTAAAAACACGGTGCCGAGCACAGACAGTCCGTCTGGCTCCGTTTTCCTGATATTTTTCTAAATGTTAACTAGAATTAGATGGAAATAAAAGTGGCTTTGTAATGTGATCTCACACACACCAAAGACATGATACCGCTCCTCACTTGTCAGTCCACTTTCACGCATAACTAACCTTTAAACTCCTCAGACGGTGGCCATTTTGTCCAACCGTCAAGCTTTTCTCATTTACTTTCCTGTCGTTATGCTAATTCCCCATCCCCCCACCCACCCACCCACACACACACACACACACCACACACACACACACACACAGATTCAGAGCTGCTCTGTACTTGGAAGATAAAGACAAATGAAAGATACTAGTTTTCTGCTGTAATTACTGCTCCAATATTAGTCACTCTTTTTAATTATTTCTATTTAGAATGGAAAGCACAAAGAATAAAATGTGTGTGGAGTGTGACGGGTTAGCAGGAGGAACACACTTGTTGATAAAATCTCACTTCCTACCTCCCGGCTGCTGCGCCGTAGCAGGTCTTGTGACTTCTGACCTCCAGCGAGTAGCCAGTGACCATAATTCAGTCTTGGGATAATGGAGCCCACAGACCAGCGACAGTGATTAAAACCTCCGAGCTATTGGGCTAATAGGCTTATAGACTGCACACAGATTTAGGTTTTGTTGGATCTAATGCTTCCTGTTTAGTATGCAACAGCTGTGTCTCCACACGCATTTGCCCCTCCTTGCCGGCTCCAGACAGATATTTTGATCTGGAGAAAGCTTAACAAGCAGCCGTGTTGCCAAAGTGCTTACAAGTGTGTGTTAAAGTAAAGCTCTACAGCTTTTCTTGTTGATAATTCCACCCATCAAGTCCGCCTCTGGTTTCTGAGCCGTCATCGGGATCTTCCACATGTTCTACTCAGTAAAATGTTGATCGGACTAATTTTGTTTTTCTAAACGCATCACCGATGCATCATATCGGTTATTTCTCTGGCTGCAGAGGCCTGAACGGAGCATCGGGGTTGTACAGATAAAAGTTAGCTGTCAAAAGTATTATCTGTGCCATGACTCATCAGCTGCTGACATTTCTTTAAATGGATGCTTTCAAAGCCGTTATTACAGATGTAAAAAGCCTTCTGAAGCAACAGAGTAAGCTCTGAAATGACTTCAGTCCCTATTGATGAACTGGTATAGATAAACCATTGTTTGCTGTGTCAGATGGCTGGATTTACCATTCCAGTCGGTGGTGAATAGGAGCTCCGGTGATCTACAGTGGTGGTGTGAACGTGGGGTCATTTGTTTGCGAGATGCATGCCGGCTCAGTGATTCATGAGTGCCGCGACACCCGCGACAACAAAAAATATCGTCCTGCAGGAGCAACAGCCAAAAAATGTTTTAAGATATAACCTTTCACTGCCCTCTGGATCAGTGCCTCATTCTTCATCCCTTTCAGCCTTTGATAGTGCAGCATGCAAACATTCTCACTCTTTCACCCCCCCCACCCACCCACCCACACACACACACACACACACCCAGACTATTGGCCCCTTGGAAAAGTCCCTTTTGTTACCATCTTCCCTGTTTTTTCTCTCTGTTCTTTATCCAATGCTGGGGATTGGAACATGGTCACTGTAATCTGTACTCAAGTTCTAAAGTATTATATAACAGATGGGCTGTAATGTTCATTGGCACTTGAGCGGCCATTAATAGTCAGTCGTGAGTGCACTGAAGGTTAACACCAGTCTTTCAGGGTGGCATTGTCCCAAGAGAGTGAGCAGGGGGGGATATTCATCCACTTGGAGTTTATTTCCTCTTCAAGTGCCTTTCCACCTTAAGCTGCACTTGAGTAAATGCTCACATTGTGCACCATATGGGTCGCCATAGTTTAACGGTTAGGGACAGGCGTTGTAAAAGTCTGGCTCAAATGATGATCCTGTGCTTGCTGGGGATTTTTATGAGTAGCTGTTTAGAATAAGCCAGGACAGAAAAGAAGTAGGCTGCAAGGACCAACCACTCAAATGTATATCAGTTAGTGTTACTCATGCACATGTTAAACTCTCATGTGCTGATCTTACGTTACCAGAGATATCCTGACCAGATCACAAACATCTGTATTCATTTGACTGGGCTACATTCATCTCCTGATCTCTATTGTTGACCTACTTTCTATATTTGCATCACCTATGTTGTAATAAAGCACCAACTCTTCACTGGGCTGCAGCAAAAAAATAATAATTAAAAATTCTTTGGTGCTCGAGACCAGCTAAAAGAAAAATGTAGTGAGCTTCAGGTTTAAAATCTGTTTGTGGGTTTTTAGCTAGCCTCAGCTAAACGGTTTACAGATAGACTGTTCATACTGCAATGTGTGTTTGCAGGAATAATGAGACAAACCCTGTGATCTGTGTCAAACTGTCTCCCTGCTCTGTGATCTTTCACACACGCATACGCATTGATTCTAATGACTAAAGATTAGAATACAGGATCTGACCCAGTTCACCCTCATCAGGACATTCCATAACCCTCACACTGCCTTTATGGGTGACCCTGTCAGGAAAGTTGACCATTGAGCAGGGTTAGGGTTAGGTCCACGTGGCAGGGGTGAGGAGAGAGAGCACCACCTCACCCCTGCCACGTGCACCTCAAGGGATAAACCATCAACCCTGCTCCATGGTCAACTTTCCTGGCAGGGTCACCCATAAAGACAGTGGGAGGGTTCATGTTAAGTTTCATGGGTTTAAAATATTTTTTAATTAATCTTTCCTTTTTAGATCAGCATCAAAGACGGGAGGAGTGTGGGGTTTGTGACAGTGTTGGTTCATAACGAGACATGTTTGTGTCAGTTGTTGCCTGTAACTCTCATTTCCTCTCAAAGAACACGTCGGTGTTGCTTCGGTTTCTCCGACATCTGCTTTCAGCGTTCCAGCACTTTGAATCCAGACGATCCCTGAGATCCGTTTTTACGTCATTAATGCCGAGTCTCCATCAGGCTGTTGTTGTATTTTGGTGCTCCTTGGATTGCCAGGTACAAGTGGTTGCCTTGTAAAGTCACCTCCTCTGGTACATGTAATCAACATGTTGGTGTCATAAATGAGCTGTTAGTGAAGCGCAGCAGCTCAGTAATAGTAGCCTGAGGCAGCCAGATTTAGAGCAGTGTCAACCATGTCATTTGGTCTGATTGCCCCCGCTGGTAAGGTGGGGTGGGGGGACGGGGATTTCTTTTCTCCTGTAGAAAACAGGACATGTATGCGACTGAGGACGGTAAAGGTCATGTGGTAATGATGATAGACACAAATTAATTTGGTTTCACTATAAATAAATGATCCATAAAGATGATCAGAACATTTGAAAAACACAATTATTCCTGTAAAAAACCCTCAAATGTGCGTCATCCTCCTTGTTCTCTTTAACCGTCACACGCTAACTAGATGCACGTCCTCCTCAGACACACAGAATTCTCAAATGGTCCTGGAAACAAAAGCATTTTTCTCATCAATGGCAACATGCCACACACACACACACACACACCTTATCTTTGCCAGTTCCAACACCCCAGAAGTTCTCCGTCTACTACGACTGTTATTATTTTTTATCACTCATCCTCCTCCTCACTCCTTTTTTAAAAAACACAATATTAATCTCCTCCAAATGGAGCTGCGGCGTGTCATCTGGACAGCAGCTGGAAAGAAGCTCGTTTGGCGTCTACATGATCTCATTTGCATTTTGTGTTTCAGTGCTATGTCATGATGAGCAATAATCCCCAGGAATTAGAGTGGAGAGCTGCTCAGATCAGACCTGGCAGTGGCCTGATAATGAGCAGTGATTTAAAATGTAGTTATGTGTGATTATTTGCAACTCAAATCAGCTGATGCTGCCCTGAGGGGCTGCTGTTTCTCTAATGTCTTCTTTACTATTTGAAATATTAGTGTGGCGTAACGAGGCACAAGTGGTGTGCGTTTCCTTTGAGAGTGGGAGAAAAGGGAGGACTTGCTCAACTGAATTACAAAAAAGACTTTTAATATATTTTTCTTTCTGCCTGATTGGGTACCAAGAAAGGGCCTGCAGCAGCTATTTTTGACCGGCTCGCAGAAAGCCGCACCCAGGCCAGATATTTCTTCGTCCAAGATGTAATGAGTCTGTCATGGCAGCTCAAGTGGAAGATGGCTGTGTGGTTAGCAGCACTATCTGTTGTGCTCGAGTGCTTTTCACCAGTGTTTTCTGTCAGCAGCTGCCAGTAACATGACTGATTCGGACGGTGGTAGGCCCCTTCTTGTCCAGTCACCTCAGCTAGCTGACAGTTGTGCTAGCCCGCAACATTTGTCATCATAGCAACGCAAGCTAATAATGTCCACTGTGCTAATCGCTAGTCAATTACAAATGCAGATGTGTCTGTCTCCTTGTCGTTGGCACAATTATTATAAATCAACTCTGCATCATAGGCATACGCATCATTACCAATGTGTTCCTAAAGGACTAGATACAGCAACAGCGTTCATATTGTAAAGCAATGTTTACTAACACCTTTGTAAGATGCTTATTGAAATGCAGTGTGTTTGAGTGTGTCAGCAGAAGGCAGACTGTAGGGAAAACAGCTGTGAGGTGGCCTCCTTAGAGTGAGAGCGACAGATGAGTCCTGGAATCTTTAATTACCCAGGAGCCCCCCTGGGAAATATACTTTTTATTTTTTCCTTTATCTTCTTTGGTTGCGTCGTCGCTGGATTCCCACACAGGCACACGGGCCTCGTGTTTCATGTGTGAACGTCTGAAGTAGCGGAAAGCTTTAAGAGGTCAGGGGAGAGTCCTTTAGCTGCTGGCTCACAATAGCTTCAAGGCAGGTTCTTGTCTTTCCTGTGTCTTTTTTTCTGTGCACAAACTGCTGCATTTGGTACTTTCATAAGTTCACAGATCTCTGTGTATAGTTAGCAGCACAGCAGGGTGATTGTGTTAATGGAGTTTGTGTAGATGAAGATGGAGTTGTAGCTGGATGAGGGGAATCCATACAGGAAATCCGTGAGGAAGCTCTCACACACACACACACACACACACACACAGTGTGCCTGCAGCAACGGCTTGTTCCATTTACTAAAGCACAGCTCTGCAGCTTGGTACATACTCTGTACAGTGGGGGGGGGGGGGTCATCTGGTCCACTGGTACCTCCATGTTGGACCACGGCTACAGACGCCGATAATTTGCCTTTTGGGAATATGTGGGGCAGTCTGAACATTACAAGCATAGCACAGATGGAGAACTACTTTTTATTTGCTAGAGCTTCTCAAACACGAGACAGTCTACTCACTGTCCACTTTATTAGGTACAGCTAACTAATACTGGGGTTTACTGCCTTAAGGCACCATGTCATAGTCACCTACTGCTTGCTCCATCCATCCATTTTCATCTGCTTATCCAGAGTCGGGTCGCGGGGGCAGTAGCCTAAGTCGAGAGGCCCAGACTTCCCTCTCCCCAGTCACTTGGGCCAGCTCCTCCAGGGGAATCCCAAGGCGTTCCCTGGCCAGGTGAGAGACATAGTCCCTCCAACGTGTCCTGGGTCTCCCTTTAGGCCTCCTCCCGGTTGGATGTGCCCGGAAAACCTCACCAGAGAGGTGTCCAGGAGGCATCCTGACCAGATGCCCGAGCCACCTCAACTGGCTCCTCTCGATGTGGAGGAGCAGCGGGTCTACTACGAACCCCTCCCGGATAACCGAGCTTCTCACCCTATCTCTAAGGGAGAGCCCAGCCACTCTTCGGAGAAAACTAATTTCGGCCGCTTGTATCCACGATCTTGTTTTTGCGGTCACTACCCAAAGCTCATGACCATAGGTGAGGGTAGGAACGTAGATCGACCGGTAAATCTAGATCTTCGCCTTCTGACTCAGCTCTCTCTTCACCACGACAGACCGATACAACGCCCGCATCACTGCAGATGCAGCACCAATCCGCCTATCGATCTCACGCTCCAGTTTTCCCTCACTCATGAACAAGACCCCGAGATACTTAAATTCCTCCACTTGGGGCAAGACCTCATCCCTGACCCGGAGAAGGCATTCTACCCTTTTCCGAATCAAGACCATGGTCTCAGATTTAGAGGAGCTGATTCTCATCCCAGCTGCTTCACACTCTGCTGCGAACCGCTCCAGCGAAGATCACGTTCTGATGAAGCCAACAGGACCACATCATCTGCAAATAGCAGAGACCTGATCTTCAGGCCGCCAAAACGGATGCCCTCCACACCTTGGCTGCACCTAGAAATCCTGTCCATAAAGGTAATGAACAGAATCGGTGACAAAGGGCAGCCTTGGCGAAGTCCAACTCTCACTGGGAACAAGCCCAACTTACTGCCGGCAATGCGGACCAAGCTCTGACCTCGGTCATACAGGGACCTATCAGCCCGTATCAGAGGGCCTGGTACCCCATACTCCCGGAGTACCCCCCCACATGGCCCTCCGAGGGACGCGGTCAAACGCCTTCTCTAAATCCACAAAACACATGTAGACTGGTTGGGCAAATTCCCACGCACCCTCCAGGATCCCCCTAAGGGTATAGAGCTGGTCCAGTGTTCCACGGCCAGGATGAAAACCACATTGCTCCTCCTGAATCTGAGGTTCAACAGTCCGACGGACCCTCCTCTCCAGAACCCCTGAATAGACCTTACCGGGAAGGCTCAGGAGTGTGATCCCTCTGTAGTTGGAACACACCCTGCGGTCCCCCTTTTTAAATAAGGTGAACCTCCACCTCTGTCTGCCAGTCCAGTGGGACTGCCCCCGATGTCCACGCGATGTTGCAGAGCCGCGTCAGCAAACACAGCCCGACAACATCCAGAGCCTTAAGGAACTCCGGGCAGATCTCATCCACCCCTGGAGCCTTGCCACAGAGGAGCTTTTTAACCGCTTCAGTGACCTCAGCACCAGAGATTTGAGGCCAACTCAATGTCCCCAGACTCTGCTTCCTCACTGAAAGACATGTCGGTGGGATTGAGGAGGCTTTCGAAGTATTCTGCCCACCGATCCACAACGTCCTGAGTAGTGGTCAGCAGCACACCGTCCCCACTATAGATAGTGTTGGTGGCGCACTGCTTTCCCCCCTAAGGCGGACCAGAATCTCCTCAAAGCCATACGGAAGTCTTGCTCCATGGTCTCTCCGAACTCCTCCCATGCCTGGGTTTTTGCCCCGGCGGCCACCCGAGCTGCATTCCGCTTGGACTGCCGGTACCCTTCAGCTGCCTCTGGAGTCCCACAGGCCAAAAAGACCTGATAGAAGTCTTTCATCAGCTTGACAGCCTCCCTAACCGCCTGCGTCCACCAGCGGGGAGGCGACCCCCTCATTCACCGGGGTAAACCCCAACGTACAGGCACCAAGATGGGGGGCAACTAGTATGCCCACCCCTGCTCGGCGCCTCTCGGTGGGAGCAACTCCAGAGTGGTAGAAAGTCCAACCCCTCTCAAGGAAACTGGTTCTACAGCCAAAGCCATGCGTTGAGGTGAGTCCGACTATATCTAGTCGGAACCTCTCAACCTCACACACCAACTCAGGCTCGTCCCCCACTAAAGAGGTGACATTCCATGTGCCAAGAGCCAGCTTCTATAGCCGAGGATCAGACCGCCAAGGTCCCCGCCCTCGACTACCACCCGTCACACACTTCACCTGACCCCTTTGGCCCCTCCCACGAGTGGTGAGCCCATGGGAAGGGGGACCCACGTTTCCTCTTCGGGCTGTGCCCGGCCGGGCTCCATGGGTGAAGCACGGCCACCAGGCGCTCGCCAACGTGCCCCACCTCCAGGCCTGGCTCCAGAGGGGGTCCCGGTGACCCACGTCCGGGCGAGGGAACACGGTTTCCATTTCTATAATTCATCATAAGAGGTCTTCGGGCTGCTCTTTGTCTGATCCCTCACCTAGGACCTGTTTGCCATGGGTGACCCTACCAGAGGCAGAAAGCCGCAGGCAACTGAGCTCCTAGGATCATTGGGACACTCAAACCCCTCCACCATGGTAAGGTGGCAGCCCAGGGAGAGCTCTGATCCATTTACTAAATGTGTTAAGGCGCCATGTCATAGTCACCTACTGCTCGATGCAATTTGCTGGATTCCTTATATAGGAAACTTTTTCTGAATGGCTTGATGAACTGACCTGTATTGGAATGTTTACTGTGTGAAGGTCATTGGGACGACTCTTGTCGTGATTTGGCGCTATATAAATGAACTTGAATTGAATTGAATTGGAGACGTTCCTCTGTGATCCCACAATGTGAATCTCTAGTTCACCACATCCCAGAGGTTCTGCGCTGGCTAAAGATCTGAACATCTTCATGGAATTCTCACTGTTCATGATGACATCTGCAGCTGTAATCCATCTGCTTCAGGGTTGAATTCAGTCATGATATTCTGTGAATGTAACTTTTTATCATTCGTATCACTCGTTCTCCTCTAACCTCAACGGGTAATTTTTAGATCGTTCTCTGAACAATAGAGGTGGTTATGAAACCCCTGCAAAACAGCCTTTTTGGCACTAACAACTTAAATCTTCTTTCTGCCCTTCTTGATGCTCAGTTTGGACTCCAATAAGTCATCCTGGAGTTTGAGTGTAGATGAAGATGGAGCTGTAGCTGTGTGGGCCGCAACATCATTCCTTTGCTGCCTTGTGACTATTTGTGTACCTGACAAAGTGACCAGTGGATGGAGATGTCTCATATTTTAAACCTCAGATACGGCATTGGAATCTGCTCCTAGACAAACATCAGAGTTCTTGTTACAAATCATAGGTGTTTTGTGTTGTGGCACGGGGTAACATAAAAACTGATGCAGAGAAAGGAGGGGTGAGAGTAAATAAAAGGGGTTTATTTTACAGATTTTAACCAAACTACACAGTCCTTGACTGGAAAATACAAAACGGCTATAATTAATGAAGGCGGCGGAGAAAAACTCAAAACACCTGAGACAAATGGTCTCAGGGAAGAAAACACGGGAATATCGGTAACTAACAAACAAACGAAAAATGCCGGAACTAACTAACTAAAACAAATCTCGACGGCTATCTATTCTAGATATTATTACAAACAAAACTTAAAGCGAACTCTAAAGCGGAAAACAAACTGAAATTCAAGCAGTATGGCAGACAAAACGGGATCACTAAACGAAAACGACTTAATACTCGATGGTGACACAAACGGAAACAATCTATCTTAATTATCACTCTTATTCACGTTCTTTATCGAATTTCACCAATTCTAAGTCGTTTGTCTCTAAGATCAAAACCGAGGAGAGAAAGACAGGGTGTTAAGCTGTGTATCTCTCCCCGAGAAACTGAAACCAGAGTCCTTTTCACTAGCATTTCCTCATCGGGAGATTGTCCGCAGCTGGTGCAGAGTGGGCGGGCCGAGGCAGAGGCCAGCCTGACGGAGGACCTGTCCAAGGTCCTGAACAGCATTGAGGGAGCAGGACTGGGCCATTCAAGGTGCGGGAGCCCAGGATCCGTAACAGTTCTTTTATCCATGCCCGGAGCTTCAAATAACCAGCTTTTAGGTTGCTGCCTTTGTTTTTAAAGCCATCGAGACTTCCGTCTTACACACACACACACACACACACACACACACACACACACACACACACACACACACACACACACACACACACTCTCTACTACTGAGTTCCATGACTGTGCGACAGCATGACTTCCTCACACTAATGACTCAATACCTAATTTACAAGTGGAGTTAAAGATGGGGTCTTTTAATGGGCATTTTCTGCTCCATTGTTATTGACTGTACGCATACCACTTTGCAAACACTGTTTCATCTTCTGCACACACACACACACACACACACACACACACACACACACACACACACACACACACACACACACCTGCAGGTGATAGGAACAGTCAAACTTGTAATTATTTTACAGGAATGTCGAAGGAAAAACGGCTAAACTCTTTAGTCGTGTTCACGTCACACTTGTTCTGTCTTTATTTAGAGCCTGTGGGAGAGCACTGGAGAGTGCACTAGCACTTGCTGCTTGTGCACATGTTTTACACAAGTGTGACCTCTTAACTCAATGAACCCATGCTGGTGGGCTTGTCATATTAGTTCCCACCACACCGTATGATCTCCTCCGACAGCCATGCTGGGTGTCAGCAGGAAACAGTTTCCCAATAGGTGGGAGGACACGTTATTTCCAGCTAACCCTAATTATCTCTGCTTAATTTATTAAAAACATCATTAAAAACAAGCTGATTTTACTCTTTTGAAGTATCATGCGAAAACTCAGTTCTGCAAAAAAAATTCTGCCATTGCAAGGTCTTCCTGCACCTCAAATGCTTGAAGATGTAAATCAGCAGAATAAATTTCACAAAATCTGTTTTTTTGCTTTCCTTATTGCAAAAATTGCTGATATTCTGTTAGTATTTCCACTCCCATTTGAGAATTCCCTCTAACATCACACACGACAAGCTTTTGGGGATTCTCTCCCTGGTTCTTTAAGACAAGCTCTTTCCTATCAAAACCACTTGTAGGATGACATGTCTGCAGAGACATCCCCCAAAAGCCCGGCCTCCTCTCTGCTCACCATGCAGTATTCATGCATGGATATGTTGAGCAAGAGACATCTTTCAGGACAAACTCTCAGCCAAGTACACTCAACTTGAAACAGCGTGAGCTACAAACATAAAAGCCGTTATGCTCCACTTGGTGCTCCGATGATGAACCGTCTCGTACAGAAGTTCCTGCCTTCAGTCTAAAGGAGGCCGAGATTAAAGATCAGATTAATATGAATGAAGAGCAAAGTCACAACAAACCGACGATTACAAAAGGTGGGTGTTTCATTGTGTGGAGTGAAAACTTCATTTCTTTGGTGGTTTTTAAGTCACTTGGTGTTCTGGAACTGGAGTTTCACACCTGATTTTAAAGACTTAGTCAGCAGGTTGTCCAGAACCAGTGTAACTCAACGTTCCTTCAAGCTTTTAAAGTAAGAAAAAAGCAGGCAGCTCACCTACGCACCAGATACACGCAACCAGTCGGAAAAAAAGGGCCGTTAGCTTGTGCTCACATCCATCACTTTCACACCGTGTTTACCAGAACACCACCTGGACAAGGCATGAGGGCCAGCGCTTGCTCTTGCAGACTCACAGCCAGTCATACAAACCGACCAGTGCCAAAGCGCCGGGCCCACACCACCTGTCGTTCAGCTCACAAAAATCCTCTCCGATAGCCTCCCACCAAGGCTTTCGTCACACTTACCTGCCTGCATGATAACGGTCTCATAGTAATAGTGTAATTTAGTGCCGTTTTGGTGCTAAATCTGAGTTCAGAAAAACATAAATAAAAACTATCAGCCTATTAAAGTTTGAACATAGGAAAGAATTAAACTAACACCTGTAAACAAGAGAAAAATGAATCACACACCTTTAGGGACGCTCGTACATGCTGTTACCTCCTTAGCCAACGCGTGTTTTACCCACTGCCGGTGTCTATGGTCACAGCTCACCAGAATGGCATCTGTCTGGCATATGGGAGCTCAGTCGGGTCGTCCAGACAAACACTTTCACCAGCTGCTCTCTGCTACCCAAACCCTTACAATCACTGTTTTGTTTTTTTTGCCGTCCCCCTTCATTTGTTTCATTAGTAAACTAATCAACTGTTAGCTTCTTTTTAACCATTTTCTTTACTTTGCTACAAAATCTTACAGAGGAAGGAAGTAGTTCTTTCTCCCAGTGGGAAAAATTCCTTGTTTTGCATGTGCTTGTGTCATGAATGAGCCATTATGCCTCCCTGCTGGAGTCGATAGAAGAGCTGTGAAAGACGGATCCGGTGGCTGATGCATAGCGCGGTTCAAAACCCGCAGTCAGTCGTCACTGGTGCTCAGCTGATTGGCTGTTGTGTTTACTGAACCGAGTTGTGCGGAACGATGAGAGGCAAGGGCGAGCCCGGAAAGGCACCCTCCCGACCAGAGTGGTGCAGATCTTAAATTCGACAGTTTCTCATCTTTGCTTATTGTGCTGAAGTGCTCTTGACTTTGCATCTGCCAAAATAACTGTTTTTGTCTCAACCTGACTTATCAGAAAATAGATGGAATGTGAACAGTTCCTGTGTAAATGTACACACATTGGCTCGTCTAGAACACCTCCACCGAAGACTTGATATGCAGCATTTAGGAACGACACCAGAAACCGCTACAGCCACTGAGAGCTCCCCTCCAAAGCTCAAATGGCATCACAGCCATTTTGTGTGTGAGAAATATCATTGGCTGCATCCTCCATATGGTGACATCTGCCTGGTGGGATTAACATGCCATACCGCTAAGCCTTCCCCCCCAAAAAACTCTCCCTTTAGTTGGCTTTGATGGATGCCTTGTGCAGTCACAGCACTTTCCCCAGTCACACACTCAGATGTTTGACTACCATCCAGCTGCATGTCTGTTATCTTGGCTGTGGTGAGTGCAGCGCGGCTATCTAATCAACCTATGTGCACAAGCTAGCTAAGCAAATTAACTCCAGAGTCCCATCCATCCCCATCCCACTCGACTGTTTTAACATCTGGCAGACTTTTTCTGCTGCTCGTATGCACACCAAGTCATCTGCTGCTATAATCAACAACAAAATGCAGCACAATTGAATCCATTACATGGACGGTTCTTTGCTGCAAGTGAAATTTGATTTAAAATTATTTCTTTTAAAGCTGATTTCCTGCTGCTGTCCTGCTAATGTCTGGTGCTAAAACAGAATGTGATGTGGGCTGCTCGGGCATTAGAGACAACACGTGTTTGTGTGTTGATGGACCTTGTGCATAATGTGGTCTGATATTGGAACGGTGAAGGACATCTTCACTCTGAAGCTTTGCCACTCCGGCTCTCTGAGGTCCATACATCCACTTACACTGTACCCACCTCATCTAACGCCCCCTCCCTCCTCTATGACTCATCACTGGCTCATTCAAAGGAGCTAAATGGCTTTTCTAGGATCGGTCAATGTGCTCAACACTGCACCTGTGCCAAGAGGCAGCTTCTATAGCCGAGGATCAGACCGCCATGGTCCCTGCCCTCGACTACCACCCGTCGCACACTGCACCTGACCCCTTTGGCCCCTCCCACGAGTGGTGAGCCCATGGGAAGGGGGACCCACGTTTCCTCTTTGGGCTGTGCCCGGCCGGGCTCCATGGGTGAAAGCCCGACCACCAGGCGCTCGCCAACGTGCCCCACCTCCAGGCCTGGCTCTAGAGGGGGGCCTCGGTGACCCACGCCCGGGCGAGGGAACACGGTTTCCATTTATATAATTCATCATAAGAGGTCTTCTGGCTGCTCTTTGTCTGATCCCTCACCTAGGACCTGTTTGCTATGGGTGACCCTACCAGAGGCAGAAAGCCTCAGGCAACTTAGCTCCTAGGATCATTGGGACACTCAAACCCCTCCACCACAGTAAGGTGGCAGCCCAGGGAGAGTCCTGATTCAGCTTGGTTTATATTGCACAAATTTGAAAAAGAATGCTTCTCACTGACCCGTGTCGTTATTCCATAAGACTGACCAATATGTGAAATATGTGATTTCAAACGATATATTTTGGAGGTCTTTACTCCATGAATTAATGAATTTGCCACCTTTATAACCTTTTTCCACCTTTCATGCTAGCGTTTTAAACTCATTATTCAACACACTGGTTTAAGATCATCATCATGTTGAGAAATGGAGCTCTAGAAGTTTGGATCAGATCTTAAGAGAAACACTGGCGCGACCTTTACCAATAAACTGCTGAATTCCATCTGTTGGCTGAGCTAATCTAGCTTTTGGCGAGTATTTTGAATTGGGTTGGCTCTATTTGATAGAAACGTGTGAAACAACATTCCTGTTTCTGTTATGCCTCCAACTTTGTGTTGATAAAGACTTGTAGTTTCTACAGAACTGTATCTTTAACATTGACCTTCTGTGGCAGACGTCTAAAATCAGGTTTCCTCCCAAAATGAATAGTTTAAAAAGAGCATCCACCTATCGCTGAGGTTCACTCAACTCCCCCTAGTCAGTCATGAGATGTTTTGGTGGCAGGCAATAGAAAAAATACAAGGACCCAAATGAAGAGGGTGCATGTGTTTAAAGACTGTGTGTGTGTTGCTTAGTGACATTTATTGGATTCAAGAGACGAGGCTAAAGCACAAACACTACTAGCAGGGCTGACTAGATTGTCTGTGATTCCCTCGTCCCAAAACCATCCTGTGCTGAAATTTTCCACGAGTAAAAATTTGGAGCTTATCCCATTTTAGCTGTTGGCTTCCTCGTGGTGTCCTACGACTGCTCTTGGTTATAAATCTCTACGGCAAACTGACTAGGTGTTGGCCCGAGGCTGGTACGTGAGAGGATTTAGGAGACGCTCTCATCTCGAGTGACTTTGATGGTGTAAGTCGTTGCATGAAGCATGAAGCGATGCCCTGCACACAGCCGAGAAAGCAGTGACCCTAAAAAGTGAGACATAATGTGACGTCAACAACGTGGTTATGCTTCTTTCACATTTGTGGGTTCCACATTCCCTGCAGTGACATAACCAGCCTGCGTGCTATCTTGATCGTGTTGATCTTCAGAGAGCTGTGCTCTTTACGATCGGTGTCTACGAGGGTGTGCAAGTGCCCTTTCGTACAAGATGAACTTTGGTTTTTTTTTAATTCCCTGTAAGCTTAAAAGGGGATATCTCCAGGGGCAGAGCAGGTTGAAAGAATGCATTGATTCACTTTAATCCTTTAAAATCCTGTGTGTGACGCAGTTTTGTGATATGCTAATGAGTCATCTCTTTTTGCCTTAGGTGACAGAGTACCTGAACAGTCAAGAATCTGCCAAGAGTGCCCGGGTAAGTAGCTTCATTTGCTTTTATTTTCCACCTTTTAATCCTCTAGATATCCTTTTTTCTCTCGCACAACCCCAGTTCTGTGAAGAATATACTGAAAATAATCACTTGTCCCTTGCTGCTTTTCTCTCAGTATACAACAGATAGAACTGTCTCTTACGATGCACTGTCCAGACATTCAACAAGGATAGAAAAAGACGTTAAAGACCAGTTTATGTTTAATCATCTGTGTAGATTGTAAGGGCTCAAATTTTGTTGGGCTTCTTTGATAAAAATCGCTCATCTGTGTAAAAGTGGCCAACAAGAGCAGTAGCGCCCCCTATTGGACTGGCATGTAACTGTAGGTTGTTTAGTAGAGCACTGCAGTGAAGCTGACCTGAAGAAAATCCTATCAGGGCTGCAAACAGGAAGTATTTATGGGAATATACTATTCATGTTGGATGAAGCAGATCACGTGATTAAAAAGGTGGCTAGGAATAATTCATATTCGACAGTGAAGCTGACTAGTCACTGTTGGACCAGTTTCAACAACACCTGCTTGATAACTTTGACTTTAGATTTAATGGTTATTATGTAGAGATAGCTCTGTAGCTAAATTCCAGTGCAAATAACCAAGTAATGTGAAAGTTGTGGTTACTGATTATCCATTATCCTAACCAATCAGGTGTAGGCTAATCTATGTTTCTTTGATTTGATGTTGATCAAATGTGCATTTGTACACAGAAAGCTGAAAACCCATTTTTTTTATTATCATTTAATGATTATAATTGGTCAGTTTTTCATGTAGGCTGAACATGAAAATAGTCTCCTACACCTATCTTCTGCATTAGCTTCTGTTAGAAAATACATGGTGAAACTATAGGATTAGAAAAGCCTGACAGTGTGACATCACACATTCATGGACTCACCCATCTAGACTCTTGTTGTAGTAGGCTGTTGTTGTTTTAGCTTCCAGGAAACAGCAGACAACGTCTTGAGTAGCTAACCATTAGCATTAGCAACTTCACCACACAGCAGAACTCTTCCAGGCTTGTGTTATTTGTGGGGATAAAACATCAATGTTGCAAAATAAATGAAGTCATTGGTAGTCGCGTTGTTGTTAGCCAATCAGAGGTGAGGTGTCCAAATCTTGCTGTGCTCTGCCACGGTTGGCTGCAGCAGGTTTCTCCGAGGTGATACAGTAACTTTTTGCCTTGAGTACGACCAATAAGGCATTCATTCCTACTAGAGACCTCTGCAAATGCTTTAATTAAACGAGTGTCCCACACCTTTAAAAGATCTGAACTATTCTTTTTTAATGTCAGATTTTAAGGAAAAACTAAAACACTTTCTGAGAAAAATGAAAAACAATTCCTTATGCTGCACTTTCTGCAGGTCACCGTCCTCAAAATTAGACGTCTCCTACTGCAGAACGAGAGTTTTAGAAGTAATAAACTCCAAATGTCTACAGCTTGGTTTGTTTTATTTAAAATTTGTTACGTAAAGGGTCAAGAATCCAAATTCTGATGCAATCGATTCCTTTTATTCTTTCATAGCAGGATCAGAAAAGAAAGCAGGAGTGCAAATAGCATCACCACAGTGTTTTCAGGGTGTCAGAAGAACAAAATACACACACACAAATGGAAAATGGCTTCATTTCATTCATCCTAATAACTAGTGCTAATTAGCACAGTTGCTAATTAGCTATGAATCACACCGTTAACAGCTGAGCGCACAGACCTCTGAGCCAAAAAACCCAACATCCCACACACCGGCGCACACACACACCGGCGCACACACACACTGGCACACACACACACGTTTCCATCCGTGTTGTGGTAGGGGTGACATTTAAAGGATGCGTGTGGAGCTTTATGATGCGATACAGGAGAAGTAACAGACTGGAGGTGTTTTAATGGACAGGCCAGAACAAAGAGTGATGATGCTGATGGTCTGTTTCCTCATCTTCTCTTTATTACTAAAACCCTCCACAGTAGGGCTGCAGCAAACGATTATTTGGATCATCGATGAATCGCTTGGCGTCTCGTCTCGATTAATTTAATTAAATGAGAAAATGTAAAACCTGCCAGGGAAACTTTTTTCTCTCCTTCCTTTACTTTTAACAACAGAACATGATTAGAAAACAATTCAATAGCGTGCAGAACAACACGCCATCACCTAAATATATCCAGTTCAACTATGATCAGTAAAATTTTATGTATTTCATTAACATGTTCAGTAGTAAGCTACTGGAAATGCTAATATTTATTTTCTACTTCTCAATATGCAATGGTGATATGTTATGTACGAATTAGCAATAATCCAGTTGAAATTATGTTGAAAGATTGACACGTTTGTGAATTACGTGCTACAGTGGCCTGCCATAATCCTGCAGCAGAGCAGAGAGACTCGAAGCAGCAACCTGACTGCAGCGGTTCTGATGCGTTGCGCTGCAGACGGCTAAGAATAAACAGGATGATGGAAACTTTTCTTCTGCTTGTAGAGTTTAGATAATCTTAGTTTCACAACTATCGTGTTTTGTTGGAACCTCACTTGATGGGGAGCCTGCTTACCGCTAGCATTATCTAATCTGCCTGTAGTTACACTTTTGAGCCCAAACTTTGGACCGTTTCTGCCTTTGTGTTCTCTGGTTTCTCTGTTTTCCTTCACATCACCTAGATTAGCACATTGCACACCAGTAAAAAGCACCTTCCTTACACAATAGCAGACAAATTACCTTTGTTCACTAAAGTTCTGGGGAACAAAGTTACTCGAAAAGATGTTGCACAAGGGCTACTTCTAAAAATAGTTTGTTGCACCTTTTTTTTCATCGCACGTGTGACATACGTCTCTTGTTCAGATCTGCTGCTGCATACCGATGAGCTGCGAGCATTGACTGTTACATAAAGGTTGCACGACGCAAAAAAAGTTTAACGCAACAAATCGATGACTAAATGCATTGCTAATGCTTTTCTTCATCAATTTTTATTTATTCGTTGTTGCAGCCCTACTCCACAATACATGTGACCACCTTTCATTAGTGTCTTTATTTCTGTTCCGTCTGCCCATCAGCTCAACATCTGGCGCTACGGAGACTTCCGTGCAGACGACGCAGACGAGTTTGGCTACAGGCGTTAGAAACTCGCCGAGCATCGAAGTAACACCATTCCAAAGACCAACAAGGACAGGAAGTGATGACTGAACAGAAGATGAACGACAGGCATTCACTCACCCCCACCCTCACCCCTCCCCTCCTTTTTATTTGACATTTCAGTCCAACATCTTAGCTTCTCTTCCACCCATTTCTCTAGAAGTGTGCTAGCTGTGCTAAAACACCAGGATAGATTGACTTTCCATTCGTCTTCTATTTCCTAATCAAACTCGACTAGATCCAGCCATCCGCTCTGTTGCCAATCTGTGTGATTTGCCATCTCACCTTCTCTGTGGATGATAACAAGTGATACTTACATGTGTTCAGCCACTCTTTTCCTTCACACACGTCCCCGTCTGTGGACCGGCTGATTTTCTGCAAGCGGATGCTTCCCTGATGAGTTTCTTGTAAATGTAACATTAATTGTAGGTGAATAAAAAAACAGTAATAATTATGTTTATTTTTATCTTCAGTGTATATCTGTGTGACGGTTTTGCAGATGTTTTTGTGGGGAGTGTTTTGTCGTTGATTCACAGTCACACTTTTATGACCAGTAAAATATCGAATGCCTTCTTGTGGCATTTTAACATCTTTTGTTCTGTAAAGTTTACATTCTAATAACGGTAATGACCCAGTCTCTTCTCTGTTTCTGTATGCCATATCAGATACAGTGTTTGAACTTGTTTCCAAGTGCTGAATCTTTGCATTCTATTAAAAAATCTGCTGAATAAAAAAAAGGAGCAAACTAAACTGTTTTTGAATGCTGAATATTAAAAAGTATTTCCCTAAAAGCTGGTCAGTTTAGGGAACGGACATGACTTAATTTTCTGATCAAAGCTGAGCGGTCTTTACAGAAACTACTGGAAATGTGTTTCTCCGTCCTCTGCCATCCACTGCGCTGAGGTCTTTTGAGAATGTGCATTACAAAGATGTCCAACATTGCTGTCTATCGTCTAAAACTGATTTCCCTTTTCAAATCAATAAAAGATACTTTACTAATCCCAGAGGGAAATTAGAGTTTCAGTACACACAATTCAGAGATCAGACACACATGGGCAAGACACATGACAAGAATTGGTGACTGTGGTCATTCACAACCCTGAGTCGCGCTACCTTAATAGAGATCAGAGGGGTTTACATGAGGGTTGGTTCAGGTGGAGGGAAAAGAGGCACTTCAGAGCTACCCTCCCACCAGGAGAGCAGCTTTGCGCTGCAAAAAAACGCCTCAAACATATATGCAACAGACTTCAGTCAGCACATTAGTGTCCACTAGGTGGGGTGGTGGGTTGGGACTGTCCCCATTTCAGTTCCTGCAGCCACGATAAGCAGCGCATGTCACCTCAGTGTGGATAGGGGGAGGAGCATTGAGGGTTGGAGGGTTGCAGTGACCCTGGAACGTTTCAGTGGCCTTCCCGCAGTCCTGCCCAGGCTGGGAAAGGAGACAGAGTTGAGTTGCCATAGCGACGGCACATTCCACATATCTTCTGAGGGGGGAGTTTTCGTTGGAGCCTTGCTGGCTCAAAGACGCCAGATTCCGATTAGAAATTGTTTTGGGGCCAGACCGAGATCATTTCCTCTCTGTCTTACAGTTTGTTGGTCCTCAACCTCTCAAGATCCCAATAATGGACATTAATCTATCCCAATCCGTGCTGATTCGTCCACTCTCTCCTTGATGGCATCCATCTTTTGTGCTAAAGAATGAATCTCGGCCAAAGTTCCAAGCTTACGATTCATCTCGACAATTATTTGAGTCTGTGAATTCACAACACGGTGCAAAACCATCTCTGAGCTCCGGGATCAGGCCAATATTCCTCGACAGCTTGTTAATTTTTCAGTAAGCCAGGTAGTCTCCAAGGCCAATGAGCAGGAAACCCGACACCAACACCACAAATATCCACACATCTTCAGAGTCCTCCACAGACAGCTGAGATAAACAAATCAAGTTCCACTGTTTCCAGGAGTCCATGATGTGTCCAACTGGGTCTGTCCCGGCGGGGCATCCGGAAGCCCCTTCTCCCGTTCTCATCGTTGAAAAAAATGTATCAATCGCGTTGAGAGACCAACTGACGAGATCCATTTAAGTGAATTTCAGTTTCCAGAAAAAATGCAGATGCAGCCGTGCACCCAGCCCACACAGACAGACAAAGGGCCTTGAGGATAAGACATGGAGGAGAGGAGGAAAAAAGTGTCTGCACCCTCCAAGAGCCGGAAGAAGATTGTCTAACAACCCACGCCAACATAAAGCATTCATAAGGAGCGTTTAGACAAATATGTTGGACAATATTTAAAATGTATTATCTAAGGTGAGAAGGGTTCTTTAGAGGCGAGGAAAACTTCTGTAGAGCTCCTCATTGAAAACGGTCAGCTGAGGTAGTGCACGTCTTAAGACCTATAAAGGTTTTTCAGACGAGTTTAGCTGGGAAGAGGCCCTGGGAGTGACTGGGATTACGTCATACACTGCTCATCCAAAAAAAAAAAGGGTCTACCTAATATTTTGTTGGACCTCCTTTAGCTTTGATTACGACACACTTTCACTGTGCCATTGTTTCGATAAGCTCCTGCAATGTCACCAGATTTATTTCCATCCAGTGCTGCACTGATGATGGTACAGTCTGACCGCTGCACAAAGCCTTCTCTAGCACCTCCCAAAGATTCTCTTTCTGGACTCTGAACCACTCTTTCACCATTTGAGCCCGATGAATCCTGGCATTATCATCTTGGAATATACCCATGCCATCAGGGAAGATGGAATAACCTGGATATTCAGGTAGTCAGCTGACCTAATTCTTGGAGCATCCTGCAGCTGAACCTAGACCTGATAAACTGCAGCAGCCCCAGATCATAGCACTGCCCCTACAGGCTTGTACAGTAGGCAGGCATGTCTAGTGCCAACTGTACCTTTTTGCTTAGTTAATTCCAGGTTGGGATTTTTGGATGGGTAGTGTATCTGACCTGGGGAGAGGGACGTCTGAGGTTTTCTTCTCCTGAATAAGTAGGATGGATAATTTGTCTGATATTTAAGGTTTGAACAGAAAACCTCTAAAATGAATTAGTGGCTTTTCTTTAGTGATCTCTGGAATAAATCCTACATAAGATGCATAATTTTTTCATGTTTAAGGACATATCGGAGTATAAATAAGGGTAAATATAATAGCAGTGTGTTTTTTCTTCCTGGGTCTTAGTCAATTTCTACAGCGATGTGAAACAAAATCCTTATAAACATTTATTATAGCTGCCATAATAGATGGATGCATCATTTTACATTAAATTACTGCTGCACGTACAGCTCCCCTGCTTAACCAAATCTGACACAAATTGCACAGATTCTCCCTCAAAGCACTATTTAAAGGCCATTTTCTGAAACCATTTCCACCAAATGAGACACAAAGGGAATGCATCCATAATGAAATCCAACAGCTCTTATTTGCGAGTCTGTTACATCATCAAGGTCACCCTGAAGAAACGCGCCGCTGCATAAAAACAGATTCCTCTCCTCCAGTTCCAGTCGACAAGGAGCGAGGCAGGTAGCTCATTTACATAGGAGATCTATGGGAGGTATTTTCAGCCCCGATAAACATCCATCAATTTTAACGTCTAATGAGTGACGGCTCCAAGTGTGAAGTCTGAGTCTGCAGTGACTGGACTGCGAAGAGCAGGAAGCGTTCTCCCCTTCAGAAGAAAAACTTTCTTGGTGTTCCCACGATGGGAAGGCTGGGGTTGAGTTTTCACACGTTACAGATGAACTTTTGTTCACCTGTTACTGCATCCACCTTCAAAAGAATCTGAATTGTTTTCATTTGTTGTAAAAAGAAAATGGTTGAAAAACTTTCTTCCTATGATGAATCACTTCATTAAAAGGCTAAGCACTGGAATCTAGCTCATTAGTCAGACAGCATGTTGTCAGTTGTGGCATAGAGGAGTTTGAACAACACCAGCATCTAACGCCGGGGACACACCGGCCGCCGAAGCACCGGGAGGCGAAGCGCTCACAAAATTCGGCCGCTGCTCGCTGCTCCTCAGTTAAGACCAGACGCTTGTTTCTCCGCTCCGGTCGAGGCGCGCCTCGTAGTTTTTCCTTTTAACCACTTGGTGTCCTCCATTTCCTCTCTGCCTTTTCTCTGCTCTTTTCCTCTACACCCCCCTCCCCCTTGCTGTTTGTGTGTGTTGTGCGGCTCAAAAATTGAAGCAATCCCGGAAGTACCAAAAATTGCAGTCCCACCCTCATCCACTGGGGGCTGGTGTCAGAAGCGAGCAAATCCTCATTGACTCCCATGTTAAAAATACCAATTTCACAGCAGAAATAAACATGTTTACAGCCTGGTACCAAAACATGTTTTTGGTTTAAATTATCTAGTTTACACTCATGACAACTCTGAGGGGGGTGAATTTTTTTCCTCACTCTTCTGTTTAAGTGTATTAAAAGCCTAAAATTCTGTATAATTAATGAGCATCAGACCCACGTGACCACAGAGCTAGCTCCGTGGAAAGGCCTCAGCCTGAGCCTCGGTCTGGCTTGGAAACTGTTCCGGGATTTGAGTCTCTGTGTTTGTGTATTCGTTTTTGGATATTATTTGTGCAATTGTTTGACAAAATGACTTGCTGGGGCATTAATTGCACTAATAGAGCATCCAAGGAGTCTCCACTTCATTTTTTTCGGTAAGTAAAATTATATTTATGTATTTTAGGTCACTGGCGAGCTGAGCTTAGATTTTCACATGTACTGTTTAACCATGAAATTTAAATGTAATAGGGTAAAACCCAGTGTATTTAACATAATGCTGCACTTTAGAAAATGGGTTCAAATAGAACATGTTGGTGGAGCTGGGTTCCGACTATCGGCTTGTGGAGCTCTCGGGAGACCTCTGTTGTCCACCCGTTCTCCCCTCCCCGCAGCTCGGTGCATCTCTGTCTGATCGCGGCTTCTGTCTGCTGCGCGGGCTGTCGGCTTGTGGAGCTCTGGGATGGAAACCTTTCCACCCGGTTCTCCCCAGCGGCAGCTCTGCGCATCTCAGATCGCAGCGGCGCTTGTTTGCTGTGCGGCTGCTGGCTTGTGGAGCTCTCGGAGACCTCTGTGTTCCACCCGGTTTTACCCAGCGGTCAGCCCGGCGTATCTCTGACTCAGAAGTTCTGGTGTTGTGCACAGTTAACTCCGGTTGTAGCTAGGTTGCTACCTCCGTTAGCTTAGCTCCCAACTCCGCGTTAGCGTTGGGTTAGCTTGTAGCTAGTTCGACTGGGTGTCGTCAGTTGATCCCAGCTTTACAGCCCCACCCTCAGCTCCACCTCTCTTCCCTTTTGTGGAATTGTCTGGGCTTGACGGAACCTGTGACACGGTCAAAATGGCGGTGGTGGCTACCTCCCTTTTATCTTCAAAAATGTGTTATTGGAGTCTATGGAAACCCATTGTCCAATATTTATATGTCGATGGTTTGTACGTGTGTGTGAACCATCGACATACATACATAGGTGTGAACCTATGGTGTGAACCAGTTGTTAATAGCTGTCCTACGACTTTCTGCCTCTCTGTTCTGTTTGCTCCGTCCAGTTGAAAGACACCCAAAACCACACCCCCTTCATGTGGTCACACACACACAAGTTTGCTGTGTGTGTGTGTGTGTGTGTGTGTGTGTGTGTGTGTGTCTGTGTGTCTGTGTGTGTGTGTGTGTGTGTGGTTTTTATGCAGTGTCTGTTTACGAACACATTTGACTACCGCGGAATTGTATTTTGAAATGCTTTATTTTGTTAAATTTACCGGCCTTCCTCTTTTGTCTAGGTTTGACTTCCTGCCAGAAGTGACGCGGTCCACCCGCGGCTTGCAAAAAAAATAGAGCAGACGCCGAAACGATCGCTGCACGGCGCTGGCTGGAGCGCCGGAACGCTGCGCTTCGGCGTCCCATGTGGTCTATAGAATAGGATAACAAGGGCACCGAATGAAGGCGGCCCCAGTTTCGCGGCGCTTCGGCGGCCGGTGTGTCCCCAGCGTAAAGCTGCATCGGCGTCATCTGCAGCACAGAGGTGTTGAACGTACCTTCAACACCACCAGCTACAACAGAATGGTATGTTCTCTGCTTCAGGCCCTTTAAGACTTTCTTTAAGTCTTAATCATGAGGTCATGGTGATTTATCGTTTTGATGGTAGCGCATCAGGATCTTGGGTGGAACATGGAGGCCTCCACCAGAGAAGTGTAGACCACAGCCTCATCACACCATCTGTGCTGTGTTACAGTGATCGATCTCTAGGTGCATCCTGAAGCTGTCCCAGAATTTGAGAACAGGGCTTGAGGCTGTGGATGTACAGGAAGTGGTCAGAGCATCTACCGCTTCTTCTAGAAGGTGGAGGAATTAGTGCAGCAGCATCGAGATTGCATTCACATTGGAAGAAGTTTTCCAAATTTGCAGCCATTGTCACTGATGAAGACGGACAAAGCGTCTCTGCCTTCTGTTTAAAAGTGAAACCAAAAGATCTGGTTTCCAGGATTTTTGAGAAATGTTTAAATACGAGGACGTTTGAAATCATAATTCCTGAGAAAACTTTGAGTCGTCGTTCCTCAGACGATAATAGAAATCTATAGAAGTTAAAGAAAAAAAGACAAGTTGTAAACATCCATCCCCTCTGGGTGCCATTTTGAATTCCACAAAGCCGTCATGGATCCAAGGTAGCCTGAGCAATTTATCACTGGTGCTCATGTCCAATTACCAGGAGTTAGGATGAGAAATATGCTCTAAGGGCAATTAAGAATTCCGTCTGTGCTGTCAGCTGACTCATGGACTCCGTGTGATGGCTTTGTCTTTTAGACACATGTCCTCTCTCCGTCTTTTTTTGTCACAAACTATTCATCGTCTGCCCAAGCTCGCCTCATTGCGCCTCCTCTCCTGAGCAGGCCAGATAGCGGCAGGGCCCACGTGATGAAGAGGAAGAGGAAGCAATCACGGAAAATATGAAAAGCGCTTGTGTTGGAGTTGTAAGCTAAGCCTTCAGATTTCATCTCCTCTCTCTGTTTGTAAAGCTGTCACAGTTGAAACTACGCCCAGCAGACGTAAGAGCCAGATTAGGCAGAGATGCTGTCAGCAAATTGTTTGCTTAGAAGTGTCGATTATTCGGCGTCTTCAGCAACATCTGAGGCAGCAGACTTCAAACTGTGTCAACAACAGTTAAACTAAAAAAACGCTGCCTTGTTTTGAGGGATTTGTAAGAGAAAAACAGCCACCAGAGAGGTCCTTCTTCATCAAGCAAATGGTGTTCTCCTGTTCTCTCTCTCTCTGTGTGTCACCAATGTACTTAACTGTACAAGACTGAGACATAAATACCCACCATCTGATGTGAACTAACAAACAGCAGAAGATGTGGTATATTTCTTTCATGAACCTGTGATATGCTTCCTCTCTGGAGAATTTGATGAGAAAAAGCATCTTAATTATTCAGTAGGAGAAAGAATAAAACAGGCATGGTAATAATCTTGGTGCCCTTCTGTTAAAGAAAACGACTCATTGAGATTAAAAATGGATAAATGGAACTGGGTAGAAATGATGGAACCTTCAACTAAGATGCACAGTAGGCAAATCTTGGTTGCCATCTTTGTGCTCATGCGGAGTGGTTGGCTGGCAAGAAAACAAAATGGCTTCCTGTCAAGACGCAGCAAACGTTCCCTTTCAGTCGATTCATTGGATACAACGAAGGTACTATGGGACATCACGCCCTCGAGTGGCCTGACTGAAGACACATTTAATCACGCCTGTAAGGCAAATGAAAGTGACGCGGCATGGAGGCCCCGCCCTCCACTTATATGTAAGCTTCCCACTGTCATTCCTCAATTCTTATGCTCTTCACCTCGCTGACTACACATCCAACAACTAGCCTATTGAAAGATAGCTTAACCGCTCGCTGACGGGACTCTACTGCCTTCTGGCTAGCATTCCTGCCCATCGAGCGCTATCTTTTTTGTGGCTCTTAAGCTTCTCTGCCTCGCTCCGCTGTGTGTCTCACAATGAGCACCGTGTTGGACGTCGCTTCACGGAAAGCCGCTTCGCGCCCCTGTGCTCAGGGCTGTGGATTCTCTCTTCATGAGAAGGACCTACACGAAGTGTGCCCGGTTTGTCTGGGAATTCTCCACACCAGGAGAGCACTTGTGGACCTGGAGGCGTGCGAGTTCTGTCACCAACTCCGCCATACCACGCTCGAACAGCGTGTGAAGCTCCTACAACGTCTCCTGGGAGATGTTGCAGTTTCGCAGCAGGACCCCATGCTTTACCGTTCGGCCCCGGCTTCGCCCGGCTCTGACGTGGACAGCCTAGTGATCGATGTCCCCACTACTAGCTGGGCAGATCAGATGGAGATGGCGGACAATTTAACCGGACCAGACCTAGAGGCTTCTCAGTTTCCTCCTCTGGAAGAGGATGAAGGAGACATTTTAGACATTTGCCCCGATGGTCACGACTTACTCGAGGATGAGGATGTCCTCTCAGCGGTGGAGTGTTCAGCTCCAGTAGCTACTTCAGCCTCTGAGCTGCGAGATGACACATCTTTTCTCCTGCTCTGCCGGCGTGCTGCGGGGAGGCTAGAAGTGGACTGGCCCGCTCGTCCACCTGCACAAAAGAGGTACCGCTTTTCTGGATTTTACCTCCCCTCAGAACCAGTGGAGGTAAAGAACTTTCTGCCACTGTACCCATATTTTCTGGCTGAGCTCACAGCATCCTAGGCCAAGCCGCTATCCACCACACCACGGTCTCGGGTTACGGTCAGTTTTTGGACCTCGACGGTGCAGAAATGGTGGGATTGGTTAACCTCCCTCCGATGGAGCCATCTCTCGCAGCTTACCTGGCCCTGACCTGCAATAACGGAGTTAATGGACAAGCTAATCTACCCTCCAAGCCATGCCACTTCTCAGCTGTACAATTGGAGAAGATTTACAGCGCGCAGACTTCCACTGCCCGCGTCCTCAGCTCTTCCACCATGCTCCAGACCTACCAAGCACTTTGCCTGGCGGACCTTGGAGCAACGGTCCCACCCGACAGACCACTGACCCCCCTCATCAATGAGATGCGGGTCACATCGGACTACATCCTGCAAGCTGCCCGAGGCGTCGCCCTGCTGTCGGGAAGAGGTATGGCCTCAACTGTAGTGGCTCAGAGACACTTGTGGCTGACCCTTTCTAATGTCTCTGACAGGGACAGGGCTAACTTCCTGGATGAGCCTGTTTCACCCAGTGGTCTGTTTTTACAGTCCCTCGACACTATTCAGACAAAGTTCGAGGTGCAGCGGAAACAGACAGAAGCGCTACGCTGCATCATCCCCAGACAGAAAGGGTGCCGCACGGCACCTGGGTCTGACAGGAAGAACCTGACCTCTCCTCCTCTAACTCAGAGAACGGCCTCTCCAGCGGCAGCGAAGGGCTCAATCCCAGCTCGATCACTGTCTTTCCCTCCTCGCCACTCCGCCTGGAGTAAAGGCCCTCCTGGGGACTCACAGAAACGCTCTGTGAGCTGCAGGAAGAAACCTGTCATCCTGATCTGGGGACTGACCTTGTTTGGGTTTTGGACCCCGTTGAACTACAAAACCCCAGTTTTCTTTGGTTGAAACGGACCAGTTCAGCTACGGTTTGACCCCACAGTCCAAAGAGACTCTGTTTACCACCCCGAGGGGTCGTGTTACGGGAGGAAATTCAGACTCTACTGTTTAAAGGAGCTATTCGAGTGGTCCCTGTCGAGGACACAAAGGTTGGTACAGCCGCTACTTTGTTGTCCCGACAAAGGGGGGCGGACTTCGCCCTATTTAGGATCTGAGTGTGTTAAACAAGTATCTGCACACGTACAGATTCAAAATGCTAACACTGAAACAGCTACTGGATACAGTCAGTCCCAGAGATTAGTTTACTATGATCGATCTCACATATGCTTATTTCCATGTGGGAATCCATCCCACTCACAGGCGGTTCTGCCTTTTGGGTTAGCTCTAGCACCCCGCACCTTTTCCAAATGGATGGAAGTCACACTAGCCCCCCTCAGGGAGGAGGGCATCCGGATTCTCACTTACCTAGACGACTGGGCTCTAGTCGGGAGTTCCTAAACACAGGCAGAAGCTCACACTGCATGGGTACTTTCCCACGTTCAAGCCCTGGGGTTTTCCGTGAACTACAGAAAGAGTTCTCTAGTTCCGAGTCAGAGTTTCTCATTGCTTGGGCTGGAAATTTGCTCTCGGTCAAGCAGAGCGCATCTCTCGGACCAGCGAATAGCCGTGCTACGCAGCTGCTTAGCGCGCTTTCAGCTGGGAGCCAGACTGACACTCCGCACAGCTCTACAGCTGCTGGGGATGATGGCTTCCTCCATAGCCGTGGTGCCTCTTGGACTGTTAAAAAAAGGCGACATTTCCAGCGTTGGGTCCACTCTCATCATCTCCATCCTTCACGTCATCTCTGCCGGAGGTTGACGATCACCAGAGCCTGCATGGTAGCTCTCCTCCCATGGAGAGAACCAGGGCTGTTCTGCCAGGGTTCCCCTATTGGGAAGGTGTCATAATGCATAGTGGTGACCACAGATGCTTCCCTCAGAGGTTGGGGGCTCTGTATGGGGGTTTAGCGGTGAGGGGGGTATGGTCCTCGACCCAGTCAAGGTTCCATATCAACTTTCTGGAACTTTTAACCGTGTTTCTGGCCCTGAAACACTTCAGTCATCACCTGAGAGGACATCATGTGCTAGTGCGCACAGACAACACAACTGTGGTGTCTTATGTAAACAGACAGGGAGGAACACGCTCTCTTCCTCTACTGAATCTGACCCACACATTGCTGCACTGGTGCAATCTGAATCTCCTGTCTCAGAGCAGCTTATGTCCCCGGGTACCTCAACCAAGAGGCAGACCTGCTCTCCAGGGGCGGACCTCTGTCAAAGGAATGGAGGCTCCACCCTGAGGTGGTGTCCCTGATCTGGCTGAGGTTCGGCAGGGCAGCAGTGGATCTGTTTGCGTCAAGCGTAAACACACACTGTCCCATGTTCTTTTCCCTGACGACGGATCAGACTGCTCCAATTGGATCAGATGCTCTAGCGCACCCTTGGCCCAACGTTCTCCTCTTTGCTTTTCCGCCGGTGGAACTGATTCCAGCAGTGCTGGAGAGGGTGTGCAGGTCGAGCAGGTCTCTGATTTTGGTGGCTCCTCAGTGGCCCACAAGGTCTTGGTACCCGGAGATCATCAGTCTGATGATAGCCCCCCCCCCCCCCCCCCCCCCCCCTTCATGGAAGCTCCCCTTCAGACAGGACCTTCTGTCACAGGCACAAGGGGAAGTGCTGCACCCTTGCCCCCATCTGTGGGAGCTGCAGGCCAGCCTACTGACAGGTCCAACCTGTTAGCTAAAGGTCTTCCCCTGGCTGTGGTGAATACTATTCAGAGCTCAAGAGCATGCTCCATTCGATCAGTATGTAGCTTCTGTCTTATAAGACAGCTCTGCTCTTAGCCCTGGTATCGACTAAAAGGGTGGGAAACCTTCAGGCTCTTTCAGTTTACCCTTCCTGTCTGAAAACGTCATCAGATGGAGCAAGGGTCACTCTGTATCTGAATGCTTCATATTTGCCTAAGGTCATCCCGCTCAACTACAGTTCCATGACCATAGAGCTTTTGGGCTTCAATAGTCCTCCTTTTGCCTCTGAGGAGCAGAGGAGACTGCATTGTCTGTGCCCGGTTCGTGCTCTGCAGGCTTATATAGATCGCACTCTGAGTATCAGAATAACAGACCAACTGTTTGTGTGTTTTACCAAACCCTCCATAGGTAAAGCTTTGTCAAAGCAAATATTTTCTCATTGGATTGTGGAGGCCATTTCCCTGTGTTAAAGCGTCACTGGCTCCCAGCTGCCCCTAGGGGTCAGGGCACGCTCTACTAGAGGTGTGGCTGCTTTTTGGGCGCTGTTTAAAAGTGTTTCAGTTGGTGACATTTGCTCAGCTGCAAGCAGGGCTATACCCCACACCTTTGTGAGGTTTTACAGCTCGGATGTTTTATCCCCTTTGGTGGCCCCTGCGGTTCTCTCTGCTGGATCTGTCTTGCCATCTTAGGTTGCAATCTCAGGCCACGTTTGATAGCTGCTCATGGAGCTTTTCGATAAGTCCCATAGTACCTTTGTTGTACCGAGTGAATCGACTGAAAGGGAACGTTAGGTTATGCATATAACCACTGTTCCCTGAAGGAGAGGAACGAGGTACAACGCAGGGCTGCCCCATTTCACAGCCCAGCTAGGTGAAGAGCGGCTATCGAACTGAGGAATGACAGTGACGTGGTCGCTTATAAGTGGAGGGCGGGGCCTCCACGCCTCGTCACTTTCAATTGCCTTACAAGCGTGATTAAATGTGTCTTCAGCCAGGCCACACGAGGGCGTGATGTCCCATAGTACCTTCGTTGTACCTCGTTCCTCTCCTTCAGGAAACAGTGGTTCTATGCATAACCTAACGTTTAATGACCGTTGAAACAACATCAAACCCACCCGTTCCATCATGGCTGAAAAAATGTTGCAAAATGAAAGTTGAACCGACGTCTTTTCTGGCCGTGATATCAACGACTTTCAGCGCATCTCTTTTGGACATTTAATAATTAAAATGTGGGCATTTTATTACTGTATTAATTTAAAAAAAATATAATTATTGTAAAAAATATCATTATTTGAATAAAAAAACATTTCTACATGCCATCAGAGACAGAATCTCACGTGTCCCAACCTGGATTCAACCTCAGGTCCTCAGCGTGAAGGCAGATGCCTCACCAGAGTTATCTCTTTGACTTGTGTACTTTGTCACCTAGTGGAGTTGCATCTGATCCACAGCGTGCTCTACGTTGAACTACATTTAACATATTGTCAAAATAACATGACCACAGATAACTGTAGACATGAATGTATCTGAATGGATTCTTCGGAAATGTTCAGTTACATATTTTTTACCGATGTAAACCGTTCTACGGTGACCGTTTTTGACCGTGGACCAATATTTGCTGTTGAAGTACACGTGGTGTCCACGGCCAAAAATGGTCTTGATAGGACGGCTTAAATTGGTAAAAAAAAAAAATGTAACAGAAATTATCCTGAAAATCCATTCAGATATATTTGTAAATGTCTACTGTTACATGTATAATTGTTCTTTTGACAATTAGTTACGATTGGCTTCTTGGTGATGATTTTTCTTCCCTGGAATGATTTGAAATGGCCCACTGATAGTTGCCATGTATGGAATTAAAATTCTGTTACAATATATATTGTATATCTGACTTCAGCTAAAAATACTGATATAGGATTTGGTCCACATCAATCAGCCTGTTCTCTCAATGTGATGTTTTGTTGATCAACCTTTAGAAACAATCAAATGATTTCTGCAACTCGATGAGACTTTTGCACATGTCAACAGGTACTTTGGTCCACTCTTCATATACACATTTCTCCAGCTGGTCTGAGATCTGAAGGGTTCATTCTCCAGATGTTTCAGCCCCGTCCACAGATGTCCAACGATCCTTGAAGGTCACAACAGTTCAGTGTTCTGCCTTTAGACCAGGGATTAAAGTTCTCCGTCGTAGCAACGGAAATCCGTCAGTTGGAATAATCAGAAAAAAGTTCAGTCAGAATCTCTTCTCGTGCTTGCTTGGGTTTAGTTCTCTCTCTCTCTCTCTCTCTCTCTCTCTCTCTCTCTCTCTCTCTCTCTCTCTCTCTCTCTCTCTCTCTCTCTCTCTCTCTCTCTCTCTCTCTCTCTCTCTCTCTCTCTCTCTCTCTGTCTCTCTCTCTCTCTCTCTCTCTCTCTCTCTCTCTCTCTCTCTCTCTCTCTCTCTCTCTCTCTCTCTCTCTCTCTCTCTCTCTCGCTCCTGTTGCTAATTGAAACACGCACTGGTGTTGAAACTATGGTGCGGTATGGGGGCCAAAATTAAGACTACTGCCCAGCAGCAGGAGGCTATATAAATTCTGAAGCAAACCACCGACCTGGCGCCGGTAACTGAGAGGCTGGCGCTGCTTACTGAGAAATGGCACCTTTACCAGCGTTACTACTAGATATGCTAGGGACTAGCAGCCCTCGGCTGGTCATTTACTAGTTCACACACTCCCTAGAAAACTTTAAATGAGCTGACAGCGGGCGTCCGATTGCCCCAGAATGCTTTGGTAGTCTTGATTTTTTTATTGCACCATGAGGAGATTCAAGACATCCTGTGGACGATGCAGCCCTAGAACAGAACTCCTGCATGTTTCCAGACAATGTGCTTTCATTTGTCTGCTTCCTTTGGATGCATTTAAACATTCAGCTGGTGGGATTTGCCAAAAAGCTTCGGTTTGGTCTCATTTTGCCGACGATGTTCTCCCAAACGGCTTCGTGGATTGTTAGATTGGTGTTTAGCAAGTTCCAGTTTTAAATGTTGTCATGTGGCTTCCTTCCATTTTTCAACGTGTCACTGTGTTCTGTTATGGTTTATTACCAAGTGATGCTAGGTGGTCTATGTGAATCTGACAGGTTATGTGGCAACACCTGCTCATTTACCGTAAATCCTCTAATATTAGCCTGTATTTAATTAACGGCCGGGTATCATATTTTGGCCGGTGTCGGAGTCGGCAGAGGTGAATAATGGCCGTTTTTTTATTGTGGCCAGGTGGAATGTGGTAACAAGCAAGTACGGGGGGCGGTTGTGTCATCCGTCTCACTTTTGATTTGCCAGTGATAGACCGCGAGGGTAACTTTAACCATGCGGAGACGAAGAAGGGGCGAAAATTTGATATCAAGTACAAAGAGAACTTGCTGATTATGCTGCAGAACACTCTGGGGAGCAGTAGCAGGGGTTGTATGAACTAGTCACTAGTCGACTTCACCGCTCTATAGTGACTTTTTATGCCTGTCATCGACTAGTCGCTGTCACGTGATAATGACCGGCAAGATGCAGTCCACGGAAAAGACAGCAGCCTGCTGTCAGCTCCTGCGTGTCGGGAGGCAACGCGCTGTGCCAGAGCGTCGGTACTGACACCCGACGTAAAACGGACATTTAACCAAATTGTGACCTTTACCCTCTTGCAATTTAACCTTCCCCTCACCCCCATCCTAACCTTAACCAGAAAGCTCTGATTGTTGACGCGCTCCAGACATCTGCGTCCTGAACACGGCCACAGTAACATTATCAAATCAGGTGTCGCCACCTCAAAAACTAATTTAACACGCGATCATTAATGTTGCCTCATTTCCTTTTATGTTTTCTGTCTTTTATTCTTTTATTTGTGCCTGATGCGTTTCGCTGCTGTGGATCGGGGCGCATCACCTGTTTTGTCCTTGGTGACGCACCTAACTGATGTGGCCGGCGAGCACCCTGCTGTTTTTGCGGTCAGTAGATCTTTTAGAACTGCAGTTCAAAGGTAACTCATAAGGTGAATATTTATGAACCCAGGTAGCAGTTTTTCTTTAGGATTGAGAGGAGATGCAGGAAGATAATAAACAGACAGGACAGAAAAATAGTCAAATAAAAACAAGTTAGTTTTTATACCTGGTGGTTGCAACAAACAGACACCATTAAAGGTAATCAGAAGCGAGGAACAGAAAATGAAATAATTATTTTACTGTTTAGAGCAGCAGGAACTCCAAGACGCTGCAGGCGCATCAGTGAGTTTGCGGCCGCTGCGCGGGGGGGGGGGGCAGAAGCAGAAACTACCGTTGTTAAAAGAAATGTGTTTAACTTTGAAAATGTGGGCGCAATTTTAATTGTCAAAAACTCCAGCGAACCATTAGTTCATTTTGCTCAAATAGAAATTGGGGTCCGCCTCTAATTCTGGTCCTCCTTCCAATAAAAGCCTGGAGCTTGATGAGCTTGAGTCAAATACAGGCCCGGGCCTGTATTAGATGATTTACGGCATTCCTCTTGCTGGATCTTCTTTTTCATGGATATTGCTGTTTTGACTGTTGGGGCCAAGCTGGTAAGTTTCTATGTGCTGATGTTAATATACATATGAATATATACAGACTGTACACCATTAATAGGTTCCTGTTATTAATTTTGTGTTGTTGTTTACTTTTGTATCTGGCTGATTTTAGAGTTCACCTCTAATCTCTGTGGAAGTAGTTCTGCTCTTTGGTTAATATTTGTTTCACCCGTCTCTTTGGTTTCTCATAAAGTCTAGTTTAGCTCCAGGAGATTGTCTACAGTCCTGTGTTCCTAAACCTCTCAATCATATCTTTAATAGTAATGAGAACATCAAGCTGCTTCTAGTCTGTTGGAATGTGTGTGAATTTCTCGCTGGCCCGGTGTGATGCTGGCTGCACTCCGGAGGGACTGAAGCAGGTAAATTCTAGACACAAACCGGACCGCTGGAGGACAGAGGGCAGAACGTGAGCGGGTGTGAGACAGAGATAAGCACAAACAGGGGAGCAATGGGATTTTTTCCCCCTTCTTTTTGAGAGGAGAAACATAAAATTAAGAGGCACGAGCCATAAATTTGCGGAGGAGCAGATTGACATTATAAATGGAATAAAATTACTTTTGTCTGCCAAAAATGTTCATTTGAGCTCCTGATGTCAGCATGTTGGCAAAAGAGTTAATCAGAGAATACGATTGTAGCACGCTGGATGAAAAAGGTAAAATGTAGCTTCTTTTTATATCACTTCTGAATTACAGAGGAGGATCAATTTATTGGTGTCCTTTAGGTAACCCTCCCACTGTGCTACCAGGTAGTGGTTAAGCAGGGTTGGCACTTTGTCACTTGGGGTCCATGTGGCAGGATTAGCCAAGAAACTGAGAGGAAGGCAAGCAAATGGACCCCACCGGGACTGCAGGAAACAAAATTTGGGCGAATACTCTTCAAATGATCATGGGAGGACTCGCCACATCTGGATTAGTAGTCACAGTGCTGTTTGGTTTAGGGTGTGTGCCACACTGAACATGGATGAAGACGTAAAGGACAGAGTTGTGTCTGGAGATTAGAAAGGCATTTATTGTCCCATGTGTTAAAATGTAATGGAGACTCCCGCCTCCCTGGCACTTGTCAAAGGCACATTTTGGGGAGAGCTGGACACTGCCGAACGTAAATCTGAAGTCAGTGGAAGGCAGAAGCGGTTAATTAGTCTTTTTTTTGTCCCCCCCCCCCCCCCCCCCCCCAAAAGAGACAATTTCTAAAGCAGCATTTTACTGATGTAAGCACTCAGGGCCGCGGCTGAAGTCATTCATTCTGCTGCTTCTTTTCATTAACGTGATCGGATTCGTGAAGTTGGCTCATGCCCCTCTGGGACAGAGCCAGCTGGGTATATCATGGACTCCTGGAAACAGTGAAACCTGATTTGCCTCTCTCAACTGTCTGTAGAGGATTCTGAAGATGTTTGAATATTCATGGTTTTGGTGTCGGGATTCCTGCTGTTTGGCCTGAGCGGTTACCTGACTTACCGGAAAATTAACGAGCTTTCGAGGAATATTGGCTCAATACCGGAGCTCAGGGGTGGAATGCATCATGCTGTGAATGCACAAACTCATATAATTGTCGAGATGAGTCGTAAGCTTGGAACTCTGGCTGAGATTCAGACTCTGGCACATAAGGTGGATTCCATCAAGGAGCGAGTTGACGGATCAGCACGGATTGGGATAGATTAATTACGCCATTATTGGATCTAGAGGGGTTGAAGACAAACAGAACCCTAAGGCAGAGAGGAAATTATCTCCGTCTGTCCCTAAAACAATTCTTATCTGAATCTGGTGCCCTTGGAGCCTGTGAGGCTGAAGTGTAAACTCCCCCCTCAGAAGAAATGTGGAATGCTGCCATCGCTATGGAAACTCTTTCTCCTTGTCCTAGCTTGGGTGGGACTGTGACCGGTGAAGGCCGTGGAGCCGTATCTAGGAGTCAATGTGCCCTCTAATCCATTATCCCCCCCCCCCGTCCAAACCGAGGTGACGAGCGCTGCTCTATGCGGCTGCACGCACTGAAGTGAGAAGTCCCAACCCTACCTCCCCACGTAGTGGACACTTATAAGTCTGTGTGCATATCTGTCTGAGGTGTTTTTTGCATAGCAAAGCTATCATCTCTGTTGAGGGTAACTCTGAAGTGCCTTGTTTCCCCTCTTCCTGATTCTATCCTCGTATAAACCCTCTTGATCTATAACGGTAGCGCGACCTGGGTTGCGAATGACCACAGCCACCAATTCTTGTCATGTGTCTATGTATGTATGTCTGATCCAAGCCCCCACAATGCGGGACAGAAATTGAGGCCAATGCGGAAGTGAAATAAATTGCAGTTCCACCCTCATCCACTGGGGGCTGGTGTCAGAAGCGAGCAAATCCTCATTGACTCCCATGTTAAAAATACCAATTTCACAGCAGAAATAAACATGTTTACAGCCTGGTACCAAAATATGTTTTTTGTTTAAATGATCTAGTTTACACTCATGACAACTCTGAGGGGGGTGAATTTTTTTCTCACTCTTCTGTTTAAGTGTATTAAAAGCCTAAAATTCTGTATAGTTAATGAGCATCAGACCCACGTGACCTCAGCCTGAGCCTCGGCCTTGCCTGAAAACTTTTCCATCATTTTCAGTCTCTCAACGTAGACCATTAGTTGTGCCCTTTGTGTATTCTTTTTTGGATATTTTTGTGCAATTGTTGTACAAAATGACTTGCTGTGGCATTAATTGCACTAATAGAGCGTCCAATGAGTCTCCACTTCATTTTGTTCGTAAGTGAAATTATATTTATGTATTTTAGGTCACTAGCGAGCTGAGCTTAGATTTTAACATGTACTGTTTAACCATGAAATTTAAATGTAATAGGGTAAAACCCAGTGCATTTAACATAACGCCGCACTTTAGAAAATGGGTTGAAATATAACGTGTTGGTGGAGCTGGGTTCCGACTATCGGCTCGTGGAGCTCTCGGAAGACCTCTGTTTTCCACCCGTTTCTCCCCTCCCCACAGCTCCGCGCATCTCTGATCGCCGCGGCTCCTGTCTGCTGCGCGGGCTGCCGGCTTGTGGAGCTCTCGGATGGAAACTGATGTTTTCCACCTGGTTCTCCCCTCCCCGCAGCTCGGTGCATCTCTGTCTGATCTTGGCTCCTGTCTGCTGCATGGGCTGCCGGCTTGTGGAGCTCTGGGATAGAATCCGATGTTTTCCACCCGGTTCTCCCCAGCGGCACCTCTGCGCATCTCAGATCGCAGCGGCTCTTGTCTGCTGTGCGGCTGCCGGCTTGTGGAGCTCTCGGAGACCTCTGTGTTCCACCCAGTTTTACCCAGCCTGGCGTATCTCTGACTCAGAAGCTCTGGTGTTGTGCACAGTTAACTCCGGTTGTAGCTAGGTTGCTACCTCCGCTAGCTTAGCTCCCACCTCCGCGTTAGCTTTGGGTTAGCTTCAGGTCGGCTTGTAGCTAGTTCGACTGGGTGTTGCCAGTTGATCACAGCCTTATAGCCCCACCCTCAGCTCCACCTCTCTTCCCTTTTATGGATTTGTCTGGGCTTGACGGAACTTGTTACACGGTCAAAATGGCGGTGGTGGCCACCTCCCATTTCTCCTCAAAAACGTGTTATTGGAGCCTATGGAAATGAATTGTCCAGTATATATCTCGATGGTCTGATCTCAGAATTGTGTGTACTGAAACTCTAATTTCCCTCTGGGATTAATTAAGTATTTTTAAATTGAATTGAATTGAATGATTCTTTCTGAAGCATCCTGGAGAACTGCCTTGCCTTGCAGAGATTAAATTGTAAAAAATGAGCTACTTCCCACAAAAAATCCAAAAGTAACCCAAATACTAGATTTTAATTAAACGCCTGACTGTATTTAAATGAAGATCTGCAACAGCTCCGCATATTTAGCTAATTGTACATGTCACACAGTTTGTAAATGTGGCGTGAATCGGACTGAGAGGCGTGTCGTTTGACTTTTTAACGGCGTCATTTATAGGCACGTAGAAATCTGACGTTTAATGTGCAGTAGCAGATGGTGTTGTAAAATGACTCAGCGTTTGGGCCATTTACTGTAAAGCTTAGCATGCTGGTGAAAAAAAATGCAATTTATACATTTGGATGGAACGACTTTGGGTGAAATTATCACTTGTAAATTTGTAGCTTATCAAGAGCTTTTTTATTTTTACACCAGTTAATCTGTGTAATTTGGTTATAACTGATCTCCATTATAATTAAGAAATAGATGCTGTTTTTTAATCTTCCATAGCTGGAAGCATATTTTTGTGGTGAATCCAGCACAGTGAAACATATTGTGCTATTTCTTTTTGACTGGTGGCACGTCGTGTCCATATCAACATAAACTTTGCCTCCATCAGGGGTGAAATCTTTCAAGAAAAGGTTTTTATAAAATATTGCTAACCGTTTCATATCCGAGACATCTGAGAAAGCTTTCTCTGCACATCATCTCGTCACACTACAGACAACGATGACAGAACTGTACAAATCAGAGCAAATTCAGACTAAAACATTTAAATGTTGGTAGATTTTAAACAACTTAATGAACACAGCTATTGCTGAACACATCAAATAAATGTATTGAAATTTAAATCATGTTAAATTAGGGCCCAAACGGCTGGTTATGAAAAGATTTTTCATACAAACGGACAACACGCTGGCTTAAGTCAAAGGAGAACCTACAAAGCTCGTAGACCTACAAGGACACAACTTGAAGGAGGCTTCTGCTTTACATGAACCTCGTTATTCACTTTTCACCTTTAGTTAAACAAGGAGTTAAACATTATGCAACTAAGAGACTTTTTGTTTTTTACTTGTGCACTTAGTCAAGCTGCCTTTTGTATAAAAACACTCAAAAAAATAAAGGGAACATTTAAACAACACAATGTAACTCCAACTCAGTCACACTGAAATCAAACTGTCCACTTAGGAAGCAACACTGAGTGACGATCAGCTTCACCTGCTGTTGTAAAAACGGAATAGACAACAGGGGGAGATTAAAGGGAATTAGCTAGACATCCCAATAAAGGAGTGGTTCTGCAGGTGGTGACCACAGACCACCTCTCAGTTCCTGCTTTCTAGCTGATGTTTGGTCACTGTTGAATGCTGGCAGTGTTTTCACTCTAGAGGTAGCGCGAGACGCAGTCTACACTCCACACAAGTTATTCAGGTACTGCAGCTCATCCAGGATGGCACATCAACGTGAGCTGTGGCAAGAAGGTTTGCTGTGTCTGTCAGCACAGTGTCCAGAGCATGGAGGTGCTACCAGGAGACGGGCCAGTACATCAGGAGACGTGGAGGAGCCCGCAGGAGGGCAACACAACAGCAGGACCACTGCCTCCACCTTTGTGCAAGGAGGAACAGGAGGAGCACTGTCAGAGCCCTGCAGAATGACCTCCATCAGGACACAAATGTGCACGTGTCTGTGCAAATGGTCAGAAACAGACTCCATGAGGGTGGTGTGAGGGCCTGGCATCCACAGGTGGGGGTTGTGCTTACAGACCAACACCAAGACTGGCTAGTTCAAAGCAGGTTCACACTGAGCACATGTGACAGACATGACAGAGTATCGAGATGTCATGGAGAACGTTCTGCTGCCTGCAACATCCTCCAGCATGACCAGTTTGGCGGTGGGTCAGTAATGGTGTGGGGTGGCATTTCCTTGTGGGGCAGCAACGCCCTCCATGTGCTCGCCAGTAGTAGCCTGACTGCCATTAGGTACCAAGTTGAGATCCTCAGACACCTTGTGAGACCATATGCTGGTGCGGTTGGCCCTGGGATCCTCCTAATGCAAAACACTGTCTGGGGTGAGTCACCAGTTCCTGTAACCCTATCTTTACAGTATGCTCTAATGGGAAACAGGCTTCAACACAAACGGTTGTTTTCCGCTTGGTCCTAGAGCTCAACCAATGTCAATTTAATATAGCGTAATATTGTTTTTGGATGGTAAAAAGTGCAGGGGTCAAAACCTGACTTTGGAAAAAGTGGGTGGGGGGTGGGGGGGTGGGCATGTCCCCCCTGCCCCCCCGTGACGACCAGCCTGTGCTGATTTAGGAGCCCAGAATCCCAAACAGGAAATAGAGGACGTCAAAACTAGTGATGCTTTGAGATGCAACACAATCAGACGCAGCTCTATAAAACAAGTCAGATCAGTGTCCAGACTTCTACATCTCTTTTTCTGCGTTGCAGTGATTCGTACTAACTCTGGTCCGCTGAGTTAAATTAGATCATTTTTATTAACTTTGCACGAGTCTGCACACACATGCAGACCAATTCCTTTTCCTAACATTTTTTACTGCTCTCACGGTTGTTGCAAATTTTTATTTATTAAGTATCTTTAATTAAAGCAGCTTAAATAAAACAGATGAAATGGGAATCTGATCCATACTACTCACTGGGGATGTTGTTCTCATCAGTATTATTCCAGCGAGCCATCTGTGAACTTTACTATCCCAGCCATTAAACTGGAACATCCTCTCACCCATCATGTTAATAAACTACCAGGTATTAGACTTAGCCCCTGGCATCCAAGTTCACTATTAATGTTCCCGCTGGGCTGGTACCATCAGCGTGAGGCTGCAGAGCTCCACAGCTGCTCTTCTGCTCCATCATTCATCAGATTTAAATTCACTCGCTGCAGACTTAACTGCTGCTCGCAGAAGTGAAATTATATATTTTTTTCTTTTCTTTCTTGGGGGCAACTCTACTGTAATTGCTCATTACTCTATAATAAAACAAATGTGCAGTTTTGAACACACAAAGGAGAGACAGGTTGAGCTTTAAAATAATCCTTAAAACACTGTTCAATAACAAGCGAAGTAAAGCGCTGTTGCTTTGTGAGAACGGCGTCCCGGAGGACCAGAATTTAACTTTAATTAGGTAGACATTGTCCAGAATATACACATTTATGTCTAATTCCTTTTCAGTTTTCTGTGTAATCCTGCTTCTTAACATTTCGCCACCCCAGAGTGTTTCTGTCTGTAAGCTCCCATTCCAACTCCGAGAGTTTTCCAATGTAGGTCCCAGATATCGCCCAACTTACTGTTAGTGGACGCACAATTGAGGATTTGTCTAATTTAATTAAAGCCGTTGAGCTATCTGAGGACTGCTTTTGTGCTTTATAATCAAATATGCTGACACACGCAGAGCAACTGTTTTGGGTTTGTGTCTAGATGTTTCTAGCAACAGCAACAAGGAGGTGTTCTAAAGCAGGGAGAAAGATCCGGAGTCCAAGAGGATCCTGACATTTGAACTCACCTATCAGTCAGTAAACCGACACAACTGGAGGCCTTTCATCACCAAAGGCCACGCTCAGACCAACAACAGCACCGTGACAGAACAACCAAGCAGCCACTGTGATTTTCTGTGTTTTTGATTAAAAAGAAGATTCTTTTATTTAAAAATCCTTTTGTCAGAGATGAAAAAGCTAAAAGAATTTGGCAGGGCGGGGAAAAAGTCCTGCTGTTTGAGAAAGGTCATCGCTGATCCGGTGCACGTGTAAAAAGGCCTTTTGAATAGACCTGTGTTGAATCTTAAACATCTAGTAGAACAAGTTCACTTTTAACGGTCTACCGTCACAATCTTAAGAGCATGCTAGTTTAAATCAAGATTATCTTCACAACACACTAAATAATCAGGATTAGGAACCTGTACATGGTGATTTTATGTTTATGTATTTAGCAGATGCTTTTGTCCAAAGCGACTTACAAGTGATAATCGGCATGTTGCCCTTGAGGCTAACAACAACAATAACAACAACTTGACATCAATCATGGAGAGGAGGGAACAAGGAGTGGACAGTAGAGAGGGGACGGGTGCAGGGAGGGTGCTAGTTTAGAAGATGCTCTCTGTAGAGCAGGGTCTTCAGGAGTTTCTTGAAAATTGAAAAGGAAGCTCCTGTTCTTGTAGTGCTTGGAAGGTCATTCCACATTTGTGGAACGATGCATGAAAAGAGTCTGGATTGTCCTGGGCGTGGTGTAGGCACTGCTAGCCGACGATTCTTGGATGACCGGAGCGGCCGGGCCGAGACGTAAGCCTTTGCAGTAGGATTCAGGTAGATGGGAGCCGTACCATCTCGGACTTTGTATGCTAGTGTTAGCAATTTGAATTTGATGCATGCTGCTAGCAGTAGCAGGTTTTTTTTGTGTTGTGATGCTTAATGAGACTGACCAGATCTGTGAACCTGGGTTTGAACATCTTCTACTCTGACTGCTACTGGCTGAAGGGGGCTGTGGCATGAGGCCTGGGTTGCCTGTGAGCACTTTGGGACAGGAGGCAAGAACCAGCTGCTGCCCTGAGGAAAGCAAAAATGATGCATGCCTTCATGTTGGTCTTGGAGAACATCAGAAAAAGCCATTAAACCAGTCACTATAGCTGCTTTTTGAAACAACAATCTCCACAGGACTTGAACTATAAGAGGGTTGGGGTTAAATCCCATGACAAAAATCTTCTGTTATCAAGATTTTCTTCTGTAAGTCAACATTTAAAAAACTCCTGTTTGTCCACTTAAACCTGCATGGGGCTGAGGAGGCTAAAGCCAAACCCAGCAGATAGCGAGTCCTAAAGATCTGTCAGGGTTTGGGGCTGTCACCGAGCAACATGGCGTTTCAGCTCCCTCCAAAGGTTTTCTGTTGGATTTGGATCTGGAGACTGGCTAGATATTTTCTTACGGAGCCACTCTTTGGTTATCCTGGCTGTGTGCTTCAGGTCATTGTCATGTTGGAAGACCCATCCACGGGAGTGGGGGGTGGAGCATACCTCAGTTTGCTGTGAAAGCAGGGAGGGAGGTGGCATGCAAAGTGCCGGGGACAATTATGACATTAACAGAATGGGACCTTTTGAATATTAGGGGTTCAAATCTGTAAAAGAGAAGGAATAAACAGCGCCACAGAAAGGGGAGGAAATGAGCCCATGACAGGTGGAGTCTGACCGACTGTGGGGTGGACGGGTGTCTTTGACAAGCTCAGACAGGTGTTACTAGTAGAGGTAGACCTCTTAAATCGGGTTGGGGAACCTTGGTCCATCGAGGGCCACTTTCCAGCACATTTTAGTTTCAACCCTGCTTCAACACACCTGATTTCAATCAGCAGGTGATTAACAGGCTCCTGCAGAGCCTGATGAGCTGCTGAACCGATGAATCAACCACTGAATCAGAAGTTTTGGAGTAAAGACATGTAGGATACCGACCCTCGAGGACCAGGGTTCCCCACGCTTGTCTTAAAGGCACAATATTAGCTCTCTGAGAGTCAGGATCCTTGCTGATCTTCTCAGTTGTTCAATACTTCTGTGCAGCAGAGCAATACAAACTGATTCTTTAAACATCATACAATGTGCTTTCCTGTCTCTCACAGTGGGAATGCACCTGTGATTTGAATTTCAGACCCCTCCATGATTTCTAAGAGGGAGAACTTCACTTCACAGAGTTCAAATACTTCTGTTCCTCGTTGTGCGAGTGACTTTTAAACCCATCATTCTCATGTTTGAAAAGCTGCATGAAAATATTTCCATTTGTTACTTTAACCCAAACAAATGAGTCAGAAATGTGGAACTGGGACGTTTAGACAGACAAGAGCATACCTGCATACCTGTTGTTTATACATCATTCTCCTGTGACTGGCAGGAGGTTCAGGAAGAAGAGAAAGAGGCAATAATTTACAAATTTGAGCTGTCATTGCCACTTTCAGCCACCTTGCATCATGTCTGTGTGGATTTAAAGAGAATGGAGATCTGGAGTCTTTACAAAGCAATTAAATGTTGATACGTGTGGATGCACTGATCCGCTCTGACGCAGCCGTCTATCACTGCTGAATGTGACACTAATGCCCATATCCGTTGGTTGATTGCTCGTTACATAATTCACTCTTGTACCATCAGGTTCTTCACCGACAGGTTTGCTGTGGGTGAGCCAGTCGCTCCTTTTCTGAGGAGAACTCGGTGAACTACACAAATGTTACGTCCAATCGTGTGTTTGGCTATCTTTGAGGGACGCTGGAGTGCAATTTAAAACGAGGCCTCTGTGGATGTTGAGCAGTAATTTATCCGCAGACTCATCATGTATCCGATAGGGCAAAGATTCCTCCGAGGTTCAGGGAAGCAATAATATTCCTGATAATAATTGCCCTGCTCTTTAGACTTGCTAGACATCATTCGGAGCCTTTGTTGAGCTCCTGAGTATTTATAGTTGTTTGTGTGTGTGTGTGTGTGTGTGTGTGTGTGTGTGTGTGTGTGTGTGTGTGTGTGTGTGTGTGTGTTTGAGAGTGTGTGTGTGTGTGAGAGTGTGTGTGTGTGTGAGTTTGTGTGTGTGTGCCTGTGTGTGTGTGTGTGTGAGTGTGTGTGTGTGTGCCTGTGTGTGTGTGTGTGTGTGTGTGTGTGTGTGTGTGTGTGTGTGTGTGGGTGGACGTCACTGTCTGGACATGTTATTTCCCAGTGGTGTTCCAAAAGCAGGCGGCTTCTCTTGCTTTTTATTTACACCTAAAGGTTCTAACAGTTGTGTTTTTGACTAATGATTCAGCACTGTTCCTCAATATTTCTCTTATTCCTGTCAGACAAACAAACAACATCACACTAATTTGAAGAAATTTTTGAGTCGAAGGAACTTTCTACAAGAAACTAAAAGCTTTTGTCATTTAAAACCCTAATTCACAAACCGCTCCTGCTAGAGGATGTTATGAATTCATCATAGTTCTCTTGAACGGTTTTGTTCAGGGGGATGAGAGAATAACTATTTAAAAATTTATTAAAAAAATAATTAAAGGATTAAAAAAAAATCCTAGGACTGAGGTCAGGGCTCGTAGAAGGCCACTTTAGAATAGTCCAATGTTTTCCTCTTAGCCATTCTGGGTGTTTTTAGCTGTGTGTTTGGCGTCATTGTCCTGTAGCAGGACTCATGATCTGTGACTGAGACCAAGCTTTCTGACTCTGGCCAGCACATTTCTGTCTAGAGTCCCTTGACAGTACCTTCATTGCACCCTGCAGATTCAAGACCCCCTGCATCAGATGCAGCAAAGCAGCCCCAGAACATAACAGGGCCTCCTCCGTGTTTCACAGTAGGGACAGTGTTCTTTTCTTGATATGCTTCATTTTTCTGTCTGTGAACATAGAGCTGATGTCCCTTGGCAAAAAGTTCCATTTTTGTCTCATCTGTCCAAAGGACCTTCTCCCAGAAGCTTTGTGGCTTGTCAGCATGTAATTTGGCTTATTCCTGCCTGGATTTTTTATGATTTGTTCTCAACAATGTTGTCCTTCTTGGTTGTCTCCCATGTAGTCCACTTTGGCTCAAACAATGATGGATGGTGTGATCTGACACTGATGTTCCTTGAGCTTGAAGTTCACCTTGCATCTCTTCAGAAGTTTTTCTCAGGTCTTTTGTTACCATTCAGATTATCTGTCTCTTTGATTCATCATAAATTTTCCTCCTGCAGCCATGTCCAGGGAGGTTGGCTATATTTCCATGGATCTTAAATTCCTGAATAATAAATGTAGCTAGTCAGAGGAACTTCTACCTGCTTGGAGATGGTCCTATAGCCTTTAGCTTGTCTATAATTTTCTTTCTAATCTCCTGAGAGAGCTCGGACCTTCATCTGGGGAGGTTCGCAGCCGAATGTGAAGTGGCTGGGATGAGGATCGGCACCTCCAGATCTGAGACCATGGTTCTCGACTGGAAAATGGTGGTTTGCCAGCTCCGGGTCAGGAGAGAGGTCATCCTCCAAGTGAAGGAGTTTAAGTATCTTGGGGTCTTGCTCACGAGTGAGGGAAGGAGGGAGTGGGAGATGGATGGGCGTTATTGGGGCAGCGTCTGCAGTGATGAGGACGCTGAACCGATCTGTTGTGATGCAGAGGGAGCTGAGCCAGAAAGCAAGGCTCAACTTACCGGTCAATCTACGTCCCAATCCTCACCTATGGCCATGAGCTGTGGGTGATGACAGATAGAATGAGATTGTGGATACAAGCGGCCAAAATGAGTTTCCTTCGCAGGGTGGCCGGGCTAGGGTAAGGGACTCGGACATCCGGGAGGGACTCGGAGTGGAGCCACTGCTCTTCCGCATCAAAAGGAGCCATTTGAGGTGGTTCGGTCATCTGGTCAGGATGCCTCCTGGACGCCTTCCTCAGGAGGTGTTTTGGGCATGTCCTGCCAGCTGGAGGCCCCCGCGTCAGCCCAGGACTGCCTGGAAGAACTACATCTCTAGGTTTGCCAGGGAACGCCTGGGTGTTCTAGCTGAGGAGCTGGCAGACTTGGCCGGGGAGAGGATTGCCTGAGAGGCCCTACTTGGGATGCTGCTTAGGTGGGGCGGGGCGGGGCGAGGCGAGGCGAGGAGAGGCGAGGCAAGTCTTTCCTTCGCTTCCTCAGGTCCATGTTGAGTGTGGTACACACCATGTCACCAAACTGGAGCCCTACACATAGGCCCACTGACTGATTAAAAGATTGTAGACACCTGTGTTGCTAATTAGTGGACACACCTTCAATTAACATCTTCCTTTGGTCACAATGAGCTTATTTTTTTTAATATTCTGTTGAAGCACAGTTGAAAAGCAGCATCTGACTTTCTATGGTTAAATTTTATAGAATTTTTATTTATGGTTACTTTGGCCAGATTCAAGTTATTTTTGTTACCATAGTGGGTTATTCTTTCATTGACCGAAGTTTTGTCCACTTATACTACAGTATGACCTAGTATGACATCATCACATGTCACACAGCATTATACAACATCTACCGTATTTTAATGTCTACCATGACTCAACATGACAAGAGCAGCACACCCTGGCCAAGATCCAGCATCAGGATTGGACACCAAAAAGCATTTGATGGGAAAAATCCTGTTTTTCTACAACAATCTGATTGAATTAATTTAAAGGAACCTAAGCAGTGCAGCTAAATCACATGACATGGAAATAAGCGATCAACAAACCATTCAGAAACAGTTCACTTATTTTATCTCATGCTCCTGTAGCTCCACAGAAAGAGAAGCTATCACTTCTCTATGAGGTTCAGAAAAGATCACCTGGAGCTTTTCCAAGACTGAATGGATGGCCAAGATGTCTAAGTAAATGTCCAAGACCTGGGATGCGGACCGGCCAAAAATAATCCTGCTACCAAAGAGAAAATGCTTGGCCTCATTTTACCTTCCTCTTCTCAAACACCAAACTACCCAGGCCCTTCCCATTAGCATGTGCTGTTTTAGAACATCTCCCCACCGCTTACATGACATCAATTCAATCAAATAGCAGCAATTTCTCTAAACAAACCTCGCTAATTAAAAGAAAAGAAAACTTGAGTAAGATTTGTGGAAAACACACCTGAAAATACCCACTGAACCTCATGCAGCACAAATGATTTACTAAGGCCTAGTCCACACGTAGCCGAGTTTTTTTTTAAACGAATATCCGCCCCTCCAAAAACTTGCATCCACACCACCGCGTTTTAAAAAATAACTCTGTCCACACGTACCCGGATAAATACGTTGTTAAGGACATGCCAGACCTGTAGGCGGCAGTACTTCCCCCGTTCTTAACCTCGTTCTTCGTCTGTGGTCTTCCGCAAGGAGCAGTAATTTCGCTTGCAAACAGGGGCGGATTTAGCATTATGGGGGCCCAAGGCGAACACAGACATGGGGCCTCTTACACTAAATTTTCGACAATCTTACCTTTAACTGGATTTGCGAAAATCTACCCTCTTCTGACACGATTTATTTTCACTTTTTATTAGTCCTCCTCTTTTTTCCTGTTTTTCTCTCCCTTTGAGTGCTTTCTTCTTCCTGTCAGTGCTCCTGCTTTTGCCTTTGTTATTTTATTTCTATTTTCCATTTTGGTCTATGTTTTCCTCCCTTTAAACATTTTCCATTGTCTTTCCTTTCTGCTTCCTTTTGATGTTTACATCGAGAAACGACGTCACTTTCAGAAGTGAAAATAAAAGCTTTTATGAAGCAAGCTGCTTCTTTCTCTTATTGGAGCCACTAGGATTACTCCATTTCATGCTTCATGTTTTACTATTGCTTTGAGTTTGTTACGAACGCTCCCACCTCTCTTATTCTTCTTGTTTGTGCTCTTATGGCACTTGGCAAACAACAATTTGGTGCATTACCGCCACCAACTGGATTGGAGTGGAATGACTACCAATCACTTCCTGTTTGTGCATCGCCGTCTTAATAACCCTCTTATGACCATAATTATAACAGGGCCGCCTGGTATGTTTTTAATCTTATGGCTGTAAAATTGTAATAAAAAGTACAAAGCGTGTGTAACTCTCTCCTTTTTGAGAACAACCTCAGCTTTTAGTGTATGGTTTGTATTTAGAATTGATTTCTATTAAAGCCGTTAAAAAATCAGCTTAAAAGTGAAAAAAGCAAAAAACGGATTTGAATTTTTTACATTTCTTACTGAACAGGAACTTCAAAATTACTGGGCAAACAATTTAAACTTTGAACTGAAATGCATCTATTCTTTAAAAAGTTTGAACCTTGGTATCTTTTTTAGCTGTTTTTAAGACCATTTAGTATTGTTAACTTTCAGACGTTTTTATTTGATGTGGTAGACCTTGAAGCAGTTTCTCTCCAGCTGCAGGCAGAGCGCACCTCTCACTGACATGGGGTGCTTCTCTTGCACACCGTGCACTGCTATACCAGAAACTTTTGTTTTAGCAAAAATAATTATTTATTGTAAAAGGATAAATAATGCTGGAATGAAGCTGAATCTTACAATTAGCAAATAGTTGAGGGTTGTTAAAATAAAAAAATAAAAAATAATGACTGAACAAACATTCATACCCTGGTTCACTGGAGATCTGTCCTTCTTCGTGGTCACTGACTTCAGATATAAGCCTTCTGGGACACCTAATAGATCGTGTTGATTTTCTTTGAGGCATTTCCATAATTTCATGCTGGTTTTTATGCTGATTAGCTTCCCCGTTCCGATATCCGCTTCCACCGCGCTGCGCTCCGTTTCAATCAGGCTGTACAGCAGGATTTCCCCTCGTAGCGATATTTTCCATAACTCTGATTGCTTCATGCTATAGATCGTTGGAAAGCTGCTTTTATGTACTTTTAGGAACCGTTGGAAATATTTGAATCTGATCAGCCGTTCAAAAGTTATAAAATGGAGCATTTTGGATGACAAACTCAGCACGTCTCTGAATCTGTGTTGTGATTCGTTGCGTTCAAGACAGGGAATCCCGGTGGCTACCGTAATGTATTGTATATGCACGAAAAGCCCCATTTTTAATCTTTTCAGCACTTTTGGAATTTTAATGATATCTTGAATGGTTCAGGAATTATGGTAATGAGAAGTGCGCATGTCCAATCCCGTCTGCGGCCACAGGTTGGTAATAAGAATATTGTGGCATTAACAGAGGGGTGCCGACGGTCAGGGCTAGGAGGCCCCCCACCACTAGGGGCCCCAGGCGGCCGCCTACCTATGCCTAATGGTAAAACCGCCTCTGCTTGCAAAAACAAACAAGCAAAAAGTGCTTGGACAATTGATAAAGCGAGCGCAGCTCTGAGGGCTTCCATGCTGTCGGCTAGTGTAAACACAGGTCGCACACGTGATGTCAGCATTTTTGTGTCGCGGAAAGTGACGTTGCGGACCTTAAAACTCCGGTTTTGTCCGTCCACACGCAGACACCCAAAACGGAGAAAACGCAGATCTTCACTTTGGCCAAAGTTTTTAAAAAGATCCGTTTTCGTGTGAAAAAACTCCGTTTTCGTGTGGGTGACAGGCCAAAACGTAGAAAAATATCTACGTCTTGGCAGATCCCCGGCTACGTGTGGACAGGGCCTAAGTCCCGTCAGGAAAAGACCGAGTTTAACAAAACAGACCAAACTACTGTTTTCTTCTCTGCAGAAATAATAGATGCCAAAACACACAAATCCTCCCTCTGGCTGTGAGACACGTCAGATGTCTGTGACGCTCTGTGAGTCTCTCTACAGACATTCATATACTGGCCTCACAGTACTTCCGGTGCTCTAGCAAGCCAAGCGTGGACAAACCACGTACAGGATGTCCTCACACATGCACGACACACATGTACAACCGCTGAAAAAGCATGGAACTACAGAGCGGCTGTGTCTTCCTTTCTCATCTCTTCTCACGTTCTATACATTCTTTCCAGTATCTTCCCATCAGCACATGTCTATCTTAAAAACACCCTGCCAAGACTTGATCCCCCTGTGTGCCTTTGCTCCATGCTTGCCATTGCTGTAGGACACCTGTGGGACGCAGCGTTATCAAGTGGCCTGCTTGTCCTTTTGGTTCCTGTTGTTTTTTTTCTGTATTTTTTTTCTATGTTCTACTGATCTGAGGGTGCTCCCTGCCCAGAAACGTCATCCAAGATAGAAAAACTAAAGAAAACAAACAAAAACAACTTCCTAGCGTTTCACCACGAGGGTTGTTTATGAAAGTTCTTGTTGTGCTGGCCTGACTTTGGGCCACGGTCATGCCCTGCAGCTCTGCGCATGTTGCTTTATGTGGCAGGTGGCAGCTGGGGACAGCACAGGCCTTCCAGTGAGGCCTTTAGGTAACTTTCTGCATGTTAAAAAGCTACGCCCTGACATGCTAAGCTTTCATAACATGCTCTACCCAGCGCTTGTCAACAGGAATTTCATCTGTGATATAGCAACACTGAATAAAGTTCTTTTGAAGGACTAGAAAAACCAACAAAAGACCACAAAAAACATCCTTTTTCCAAAAAGAAGCTCCAGCATTAAAGCATTTTAGTTTTTAGTTTGGCTTCATTATGTGGAAAACAGGCTTTCCGCTGCTTGGTGGTAAACATATGCCACATATTTAAATTTGCATCCATTAAAAAAAAACACAATCTGATGTATTATTTCTACAAAAATGTCCATTCATAAAAGGCAGCTGAAATTAATTCCATGAGTCGTTTTTATTGAACAGAAAACTTTAGGGTGTCGTTTTCTTTCTAAATCCTTACTAAAAAAACTCAACAATGGTTTTTCTAAATAATCCCTTCAGCCACATTAGCTGTAGATTATAAAAGTTGTTATAAGTAGGGTAAGGGGATTACAGATCTCTGTTTTAAGCCTACATTTCCTTCTCACACAGTAAAATTCCTCCTGACTGCTTTGCTGTGTGCTGCTGACGCACTGTAGATGGCTAAATATTAAAAAGCCATTTAGTTTAAAACATTTTTTGTAGTATTTTCTCACACATTTGTTCACAAACTACATCTTTTCTGTCTGTTTTGGCTCCTAAAGGCTCCGGTAGGTGTGGACGCTGCTGCTGCAACCAGTTAGGATCACATTTACCTGTTGACATAAGCTGCTCATGCACTTCATTAAGTTTTGTTCTTTGGTTTATTGCCTCAACGCAAATCCTAAATATCCATCAGTCCAACTTATTCTAGGAGATGTTGCAGTTCTGATGTGGAAAACAAGTTTGCATAATTAAATAGATATTTTTTTTCATCAGACTGAAACTGCCTGTTAAGGTTTATAATGTTTATTTTTGGGAGTGTACAGATTTAGATGATTCTGATTATGCAGAGAAACAGCAGAACGTGACCCTGGGGATGAGGGGAGTTGTTTTTCTGATGGTTAATATAAATATTATTACTACTACCCATACAGACACTAATAAATGCACGGACCACTTCAAAGGACTGAGACAAATCATCTGCATCATTATACTCAATAATGTGAGGACATACTGTAAATTTGTATGACATTTAAGTTGCAGATTCATGCTAAAGCCTCAATAACCCCTCATTGTGCCCCGAATTTAAAGAGAAGCACATTAGACTCGTGTTTACTTTGTCATGGCGGCTTCATCCTAATTCTGTTATGCTCCAACTCCACAGCCACGCTGTCTGAGCTTATGATGGAATACTGAGAGCTATTATCACCGACACACCAAGACCCAGCGATCTCCGACTATGGATGTCTTGTGCATCAGTTGTTCGTTTGCACAATTCCTTAAAAAAATCTAATCAATTCAGAGTAGAGGAGGATAAAGAATTTTGCTCAAAGACGAGCGCAGCCGTTGGTATGTTTACCTATTCTGAGGCTGCGATAATCCCCACCTCAATCCAGTTTTAATTCTCCGTAACCATAGCAACAGTCCCTGTTTTCAGGTGTATGTGTGTTGACATGTACGCTCCATCCATGCCTATGACAAATTTACATAAATAGCCATTCCAGCAGCTTGTCTGTTTCCCCGGAAACACCAGGTGATTCTCCAAGGCAACCTCCACCCACGTAGAGGGTCGGCTGCACCTGTCAGTCCTGGAAAGAGAATTTTACACGTGGACTGATGTCACGTTAACGACTGGAGCACACACAAAGCTGTAACTTTACTGGCTTTGGATTTGTGAGAGCTAAGGCTACAAGCAGGAATCCGGGCACGGCCGCCATCTTTTATCCTTCCCAGTGCCGACGCTGATGTCAGTCCCAAGAAACAAACGTCTTTCATTAATAAACATGGTGTAAGCTGAGCTGAAAGAAAAGCACTGATTAGCTGAGAGGAGTCGTTGTTGCTTATCCATCGCCATAACAACCAATGTCTGTGATTTCCGCATCTAAAGGAGTTCCGTTTTCTTTCCCATCATTCATTTAGAAGCATAAAGGGAAAAGAAACTTTGACTTTGCTTTGATTCGCAGCTTGAATGAAAAACATTCATGGCAAATACGTGCCAATAATTTAAACCGGATTTTAACAACACAACGAGGCTGAGTGATGGAGCTGACAACAATACCAGTGACGTTAGAAAGTTTTGGTTTTAGAAGAAGAATGTTTTCATTAGGAAGTCCAATTTTCAGCAGTTTTTCCTAGAAGGCTTCAAATAATTCCAGGAAGCCACAGGTGTGACCTGACAGAAGATTCTTTACAACCAGGCTGAGTTTATTCTGAAAGTTTTGTTGGTGTTTTTTTGGGTAAAATAAGCAATTATTCTCAAAAACATCTGGAGGCGTGCCTTTACAGATGTACAATCTCACCTGGCCGATGAGAACTTTACCAGCATCTTATGTGGTTTCCGATTATCAAGATGTACAAACAACACGTTTAAGGTTTTACTTGGTTAAAGTCGTTATTATGGACGTAATTTTCACTTTAGAAGTGGGGGGGGGGGGGGGGGGGATCTTTACAGTATGCTCTAATGGGAAACAGGCTTCAACACAAACGGTTGTCTTCTGCTTGGTCCTAGAGCTCAACCAGTGTCAATTTAATACAGCGTAATATTGGTTTTGGATGGTAAAAGTGTAGGGGTCAAAACTTGACTTTGGAAAAAGTGGGGGGGACATACCCCCCCCCCCCAAATTACGTCCATGGTCATTATAACTATTCAGTTTTGGATTAATTTTCAAACCAATTGCATGTTTATTTACCCTCCCCCCCACTGTCCTTATGGGTGACCCCACGAGGGAAGTTGATCATTGAGCAGGATTAATGGTTTATCCCTTGAGGTCCACGCGTCAGGGGTGAGGTGGTGCTCGCTCCTCACCCAGGATCTGGGAGGTAAGGTTCTTGTGTTATTTTGAGGTTTGCAGCAGAAACAATGACATCTACCTCTGTGGTTCCTTAGATCTTTGCCTTTTGATTCCTGACATTAAAACCGTCCTCTTGCCATTTGTTGTGCATACATTAGCCTTTATGTGATTGATTGGATGAATTAACTATTTCTGTTGTTTTTAATCATCTTCAAAAAAAAAAAGGAGGAAAAGCAAAGAAAGCTGTTTTTGCTGTAGGTTGAGGATAAATGGGAGTCACGCTCTAGAGGAAAGCTAATTAACAAGCATTTGAAAATGAGATTTGTTATCTTGTGTACAAAATGCTTCTCACGGTAAACAGCGGCTAATCACGTCAGAGAGATTATCTCTTTAAATGGTGGTAAATGTGCATTGTCTAAACAGACGGGTGTGATTCAGCTCGGAAACATCAGAGGCAGAAACGTCTGCTGTCCACCTTCGCTTTCACCTTGGTTTCTGGATGTGATGAAACGAATGAAAGGTGAATCAAAATAAAAACGTGTGCTTCTGCGAGAGACATTGGTTTCCCACTTCCGCCGTGTCAAAGAAGTTAGATTACTTTTATGCAGCAGCATCTGGCGGTGACGCACGCCGCACACCTCTGTGAAAGAAAAGTCAGACGGTTAAGAGATAATTTAAAAAAAAGGTGGATTGAGTGAATTCCATGCTTGCTGAGACCTTCCACGTGTGAGAGGAAGCTCACATGGTCCTTTTCAGCGCATCAATGACAAACATCTTGTCTGTTTTAGCTACAAAACACCCAAAAGTGACAATAAAACAGTTTAAATGCTTATTTTCTTTATTCTAGCTTATAAAAGCAAGAGTTTCTGCATCATAAATGCATTTAAATGTTACTCAAACCCTTTTTGGATTAAAAACGGGCTTAATGATTAAATAATAATCAGTGAAAATGGGTGCTTTCATCATTATAACCTTGATCAATATAATATTTTTCTAGAGAATGTTTTCCTCTTTATAACACAAGCTTTTTCATCTTTTATTCTGTCTGTGAAGCTTCTCAGTAAAGTCTCTGCTTTCATGGAAACAAGAATGGAGCTTTTATGAGAAGCCCAACAAGCAGGTTTTTATGTAAAAGCATCCGAGAACTTGTGTTGTTTTTAAAAAGAAACATCTTATCTAAACACTCCCAACAAACACTATGGATCCACTTTTGTCTGATGTTTTAGAGAATATTATTTAGTGGATATCGTTCGACTAATTTTGATTTTCAGCAGAGCGAACGTAGGTGGTGGGCAGAGGTCGCTCGGGTCGGTGGAGATGACCAGCAGACTGAGCTGCGTCCAAAGCTCTTGTGTTTGCAAAGCTACGATCTGCTTTTGCATTTGCTGTTGCATCTTAAAACCACCTGTTTGTTTCCTCACTCTCCAACCAAATGGCCTCAGATATCTATGTTGGGATGTGAAGCTTGGCTGGTATGTCTGCCTGAGACGTTTTTAGAAGTACCTTGTGCAGGAAAACAAGTCAAAGACGGTCCAAGAGTGATTTCAGGGCTAATAATGAAAAACCAAAGATTAAATTTGAAATCTTTTTGGCTGTGCAAATGCAGATAATTTTAGAAATAAGAAAAAAACTGTTGGCACATTTTTAATCACTCCTTTAAATATTAAATAATAATTTTGCTTCCATCTGGGAAAGTAGAATTAAAGGGGCATTACGGAAGTTTGACAGCCAAAACATGTATAGAAATAATAAATTTCTTCTTCATACATTCTCCTGCAATGCCCTGGTCCTGTAGAATGAGCCCTGGCATTTTTACTGTGATTGCCTGTTTTTCTGTAAAATCACAGAAAAAGAGAGATGCTCGGGTCGAGCAGGCTGCTTCATGCGCGTTCACGCTCAGGCATAGCCCGTAGCATTTGCTATCAGTAGCTTTAGCAGCAGAGAGAGAGGTAGTGCCACTTTGCCGCTGTTCCTAACGCCTAGTGACAAAGCTAGCTACATTTCTGAGGACCCTTAGCTACTTTCTGTAGAACTTTCTTCTAGATATTTCCTGCAAATTAGCAACAAAATAGTCATTTTCACTCTGAACCGTTCTTTGAACGTTGTTTCAGCTGTCATCAAGGATATAAATGTTACAGATTCAAAAGATATCACTGGTGCTTTAGCACACCTAGTATGACGCCAGACTCTCGTGTATTAGACCCATGGTTCGATTCTGGATGTGAACATGGTTGATTTAGATTTTCTTTTTTACATTAATGGTATATTTTTTTGCAGTAAGATGCCCAAATTTTTATTTGAGACTCGCCGAACGGCATTGAATTCACAGATAAAAAGACGTGGGTTCAACTTTCATTTTGGAACAATTTTTCAAGCAAGGGAAGGGAATGATCTGAGCATGCAGGAGGACTGACCCATCACAAACCTTTGTCGGCTGTGCTGAAGAGAAAGGTACAGAACCAAATTATTTAATTAATTAGCTGCGCGTTCTCCTGCCCTCTGTCCTCCGGGCCACACACACACACACACACACACACACACACACACACACACACACACACACACACACACACACACACACACACACACACACACACACACACACACACACACACACACACACACACACACACACGACTGTCTCAGCTGTTATTCTCGTTAAGGAGTGTGCACGTACAGCATGCGCGCCTCGTGCATGAGCCTACTATTGAAGCTGCTGTTACGCTTTTGGCCTGAGGGGGCAATCACGAGCATAAAAATTCAAAACTCTGTAAAGTCCCTTTAATGAGCAAACTGGGAAGTTTTTTAAAAATGTGTTGAAGCTGAAAATCTGAGGTTTTATTTATTTATTTTGTGTCTGGTTTTGCAGTTTCTACTTCAGAATAGAAGAAAAAATAAAACAACTAAACTGCCTATAGGATAAAACATTTTTGGTTTAATGTGTTTAATATTTACAACCTTTTTGTTCAGAAACATAATAAAATCTGCAGAATGCAGAAGAAGAGAAAAAAAAGAAGAAAATAATTCTGACATTTTCCTCAGACATCTGAATTCTTTCACTTTTCTTTTTCTCTCCTCAGTGACCTCTTCCATAACTTCAGGGTGGTCAGAGAATTATTCCTTTCACTTCCATGTTGTCGTTCTTTTATAAAACACAAAAGGTTTTGTTACCTGTTATTGACGCTACGTTTCGCCAATGGCTGCCGGCTTCTTCAGGCTGACGCTGATGGTGGCGCGTTACTTCCTTCTCCGTTTATCTGCGGGCAGCAGAGGACGTTGTCGCCCTCTACTGCCCGCTCTCCCCTCTCCGTCGATGCAGTCCCATGCGTGGTCCAGCGTGTAAACTCCGTCGTCCCTGTTCATGGTCCCACATCCACGTCTCCATGTTACCCGACATGGGCAATAGACAAAGGAAAACAACAAACAAAAACAGAAAGCAAAGAACAACCCAAAAAAAGAACCAGAAACCATGAAAGACAAGAACCAAAACCAGTGATAACCCTACCATACATCAGAGGCATAATGGAAAAAATAAGAGCAACAATGAAAAAACACAACATAAACACACCAACAAAACCATACACAACAGTTAGAAACAGACTAGTACACCCAAAAGACAAGATACCAGCTGGACTTAAATGTGGAGTCATTTAAGAAATCCCATGCAAACTCTGCAATAAAACATACATATGAGAAACCGGACGCCAACTCAATACACGGACAATAGAACACAGAAAGGAGTGCGAGAAAGAGGCAAATTGAAAACACACAAGAGTAGCAAAAGAAGAAGCAGAAAGTACAATAAAAATGTCAGCCGTAACAGATCACTGCTTAAGAGAAAACCATATAATGGACTGGGACAACACACGGATCATAACCACCGAACAACAAAAATACAAAAGATGGATCAAGGAAGCAATCGAGATAAGGAGACGTGGATGTGGGACCATGAACAGGGACGACGGAGTTTACACGCTGGACCACGCATGGGACTGAATCGTCGGAGAGGGGAGAGCGGGCAGTAGAGGGCGACAACGTCCTCTGCTGCCCGCAGATAAACGGAGAAGGAAGTGACCATCAGCGTCAGCCTGAAGAAGCCGGCAGCCGTCGGTAAAACGTAGTGACAAAACAGGTAAACAAAACTGTTTCTGTGTTTAAAAAAGAACGACAGCATGGAATTAGAAATAACGCACAGCAAGAACACACCTAAGAGATTCCTTTCACTTTTTCCTCGCTTGTTGTCTATAAAGTTACAAATATTCATGATTCATAATTTGTGAAGGACTTTCCAAACTGATGCTCTACTTAGCTTCTGTGGGACAGAAAGAGAAGCATGAAGGAACTTTTGGAGGGGTTTTTGACAGGACTGCAAATTAAATTTGGTTAAATTATGGCCAGATTGAGACATACATAATGTATTTTAAGATTTATGTCACCTACAATGTCACAGAAGTGTCTAAGTTCTAGTTTAATCTGACTCCAAATGAAAGTGAACCACCACTGGCCTACGACTGACTGAATATCAAAAGCTGCAAACTTTCCTAAGTAAAGACAAATTAATACGATCACAATAAATGGAAGTTGCTTCAGTCTAAAAATCCCTGAGAGAGCGAGAGAGACTATTGGTGGAGAAGGGCAGGGAGTAACACAGAGGCATGTGTTTCACGTGTTAAAATGGTAAACAATGATTTTGTTAAACGATTTTAAAATGACAAAAAGCTCCAAATCTAAAAGTAATTAAAACACCCTGTTAAAATGGCCATGAGTTTTCGTTTAAAACAGACATCCGAACGCTCCCAAACATTCACACACTAAGGCCTAGTCCACACGTAGCCGGGGTTTTTTTGAAAACGAATATCCGCCCCTCCAAAAACTTGCATCCACACCACCGCGTTTTAAAAACAAACTCTGTCCACACGTACCGGATAAATACGTTGTTAAGGACATGCCAGACCTGTAGGCGGCAGTACTTCCCCCGTTCTTAACCTCGTCCTTCGTCTGTGGTCTTCCGCAAGGAGCAGTAATTCCGCTTGCAAAAACAAACAAGCAGAAAGCGCTTGGACAATTGATGGATCGGGTAGTGACAGAGCGCAGCTCTGAGGGCTTCCATGATGCCGGCTAGTGTAAACACAGGTCGCACACGTGATGTCAGCATTTTTTGTCGCGGAAAGTGACGTTGCGAACCTTAAAACTCCGGTTTTGTCCGTCCACACGCAGACACCCAAAACGGAGAAAACGCAGATCTTCACTTTGGCCGGAGTTTTTAAAAAGATCCGTTTTCGTGTGAAAAAAACTTCGTTTTCGTGTGGATGACAGCCCAAAACGTAGAAAAATATCTACGTTTTGGCAGATCCCCGGCTACGTGTGGACAGGGCCTAAGTTCACTGACTATACGCAAGTTTGGGAGCCAAGAGGAAACCAGCCCTCTGGTCCCTCGTCTGTTAAAAACCTCTAAAAGTTGTTAAGCGTCACCAAGTTTAAACAACTAAAACCCATTTAAAACACAAACAAATGGAGCACATGAGAGAACTGGCACAGATCCAGTCTCTCCTTCCTCCAGGCAGCTCTCCCTTTTATGCTGCTCAGGAGGTGATTGGCCCAAGTGAGTGCAGCTGTGCAGGTAGGAGGAGGCAAAGCACTGGTTGTCCTCTGCAACGTCCGATTTCTGAGACAAACAGCAACAGGAGAGAGAGAGAGAGAGAGAGAGAGAGAGAGAGAGAGAGAGAGAGAGAGAGAGAGAGAGAGAGAGAGAGAGAGAGAGAGAGACAGAGACAGAGACAGAGAGAGAGAGAGAGAGAGAGAGAGAGAGAGAGAGAGAGAGAGAGAGAGAGAGAGAGAGAGAGAGAGAGAGAGAGAGAGAGAGAGAGAGAGAGAGAGAGAGCTCACAGTGGAGAAAGTCAGAGTTTATCACTTGCAGGTTTTTTGTGTTAAAAGGAAACTCGGAGCCGGAAGAGTTTGTTCTGTGAGGTTTGAGCTCAGTGAATAACAGCGGACAGAAAGTCGGTCAGGGTCAAACAATCCAGCCAGCTGCGAGTCACCATTTTTACAACTGAAGCACAGTGTCCCATTTCTGTTCCTACAAAGTACACAGGTGGTTCAGAGATACTCTGTTGTGTTTGTGTACATCTTAATTCCCAAGTCTGGAAACAGAAATAAAAGATTAAACGCTCCCATCTTCCCGAGGCACCTCATGGACTTCTTACAGGAAAGATCTTTTCATCACGTAGCAGCAGCCCCCCCACCACACACACACACACACACACACACACACACCATCTCCTGAAGCAGAGAACAGGGTGTGAGTCAACCCCAGCAGATAAAAAAAGTCCATTTGTTCTCCAAACTCACTCATGTGGTGATAAAGAAAATCCTCTGCAATAATTCGGCACTCTCTGTGCTCGGGCTTTCACACTAATTGTGAGCAAGTGGCTCATACTTTCTGTGGAGTGGAGAGTAATTAGAGTGTGCACGTTTCACTTCTACTTCTATAGAAAAGCACAGCTGCTTTGGCTTTTAGCTCAGGATGCAGACATGGCTTCTAGTTGTAAAAAACTCGCTTTTAGCTTTCCACAGAAAAACAAAAACTTACTGAATTATATGTTCTTCAAACCCTAACAGTGTACCGTATTTATATAGGTAGGCCTTTAAAATGGTTAAAAAGGTTTGAGACTTATCATCATGTTGCAAAAGATCAGAAGAAGCTGCTAAATGTCTCAAGCCGGTAAAAATAAAAATACCCGCAAATATGAAAAATATCTAATTTTTTCTGTTTGCAACTAACAAGACTTGAGCTTTGATTTGGTATTTTTATAAGATTCTCAAAATGGAAACATTGGACTGTTTTTTCATTACATTTTAGAACGTAAGTCCAGATAATCACCACAGTACAGAGACTGCTCTGGCTTGGGTCTTAAATGATTTGCTGCTGATCGTTGACCGCGGTGACACTTCAGTGTTGATCCTGCTGGATTTATCAGCAGCGTTTGGCACTGTGGACCACGAGATCCTCTTGTCTCGCCTAGAGAGTCATGGGTTGGGATTAAGGGTGTCCCTCTTAAATGCTTCCAGTTGTATCTCTCTGGGAGATTGTTCTCTGTGCACCTGGGCAAATATTCGTCATCTGTGGCATTAATGGATTTTGGCGTGCCCCAGGGTTCAGTTCTGGGTCCGCTACTCTTCTTCTTATATATGTTGCCACTAGGGTCAGTTTTCAGAAAGCATGAGATTCAGTTTCACACATATGCGAATGACCTGCAGATTTATGTATCCATTCGAGTTAACAGTGACTCACACTCTCAGGACTTGTTAGACTGCCTTAAAGATGTGCCGGCATGGCTTGACTCAAATTTCCTCCAACTGAATGAGAGAAAGACTGAGACAATTGTCTTGAAGTCATCTGCTGCACTGCTTAACAAGAAAAGTAGCCTTGGAGATCTGTCCTACTGCCATCCCACAGTTAGAGATCTGGCGGTTATTTTTGACTCAGGTCTCACTTTTTCAGATCAGGTCACTGCAGTGGTGAACATTGGTTTCTTCCAGCTGAGGATTAGGGCCTATGTTCCTCATGATCTTTATGAGAACTTTATTCATGTCATGATCTCCTCTTGGCTAGACTAACACCGGGGACACACCGGCCGCGGAAGCGCCGAGAAGCGAATCGCTCACGAAATTCGGCCGCTGCTCGCCGCTCCTCAGTTCAGATCAGACGCGCCCCAGTCGAGGCGCGCCTCGGCTCAGCTGCAGTTTTTCTTTTAAACACTTGGTGTCCTCCATTTCCTCTCTGCCTTTTCTCAGCTCTTTTCCTCTACGTTTGAATGTTTGTACGCGTGCGTGTGTGTGTGTGTGCGTGTGTGCGTGCGTGCGCGCACACGTGCGTGTGTGTGTGTGTGTGTGTGTGTGTGTGTGTGTGTGTGTGTGAACCTATGGTATGAGTTGTTTCTGCCAGTTGAATCTCTTGGAACCCGCTCCAGTTCTGCAGCTGTATGCTAGCAGTTTCTTCCGAAATGGGTACGTAAATAACCATGTTTTTCGGGGGTCGTACAGCTCCTTGTGTTTCTCAACTTCCATAATTCATTTAAAGTCATCCATCTTAACTGCTTGCCTCAGACTTTCTGCCTCTCTGTCCTGTTTGCTCCGGTGAAAAGACACCCCAAACCACACAGCCCTTTACGTGGTCACACACGCACACAAGTTCGATGTGTGTGTGTGTGTGTGCGTGTTCGTGTGGTTTTTCTGCAGTGTCTGATACGAACACATTTGACTATTGCGGAATTTTATTTTGAAATGCTTTATTTTGTTAACTTTACCGGCCTGCCTCTTATGTCTAGGTTTGACTTCCTGCCAGAATTGACGCGATTCACCCGCGGCTCGCGAAAAAAAATAGAGTCAACGCCGAAATGATCGCTGCACGGCGCGGGCTGGAGCGCCGGCGCGAGGCGATTCACGGCGCTTTGGCGGCCCATGTGGTCTATAGAATAGCTTAACAAGGGCGCCGAATGAAGGCGGTCCCATTTTCGCGGCGGTTTGCGGCGCTTCCGCGGCCAGTGTGTCCCCGGCGTAATGCATTATACCACAGGCCACTTTAGATTGCTTACAGAATGTCCAGAATGCAGCAGCTCGCCTTCTGACAGGGACAAGAAAATACGACCCAAATAAACTCCTTCATAAACTGCAACTGGTCCAGAATTCAGCAGCCCGTGTTATCACGGGAACCCCTTCCTTTCTCCACATCACCCCTGCTCTTCAGCAGCTCCACTAGCTTCCAGTTAAATTTAGATCAACCTTCAAGATCCTCCTCCACACTTTTAAAGCAATACATAATATTTCTCCTCCCTACTTAACAGATCTCATTAATATTGCTACCCCATCACGCTCTCTCAGACCCCCTTCTTCTCTCCACCTTGTTGCCCCTTCTGCATGCCTCACTACCATGGGGGAAAGAGCTGTCGGCTACTCTGCTCCCCGTCTTTGGAACGCACTCCCCCCAGACATCAGAAACATTGACTGCCTCACCTTTTTCAAATCCAGACTCAAGACTCATCTGTTCAAAACTGCTTATGACTTGTGACTTGTTTGATCTGTTTTTATGACTCTTTGACTTATTTTATTCTGGTATTTTACTGTGTTTTATTGTGTTTTATCTTGTAATGTAACCTTGTTTTTTTTTCAAAGGTGCTTTTAAATAAAATGTATTATTATTATTATTATTATTATTATTATATCACCCCTGTTCTGGATGACCTCCGCTGGCTTCCTGTTACGTTCAGGACTGATTTCAAAACTTTGTTGCTGGCCTTTACAGGTCTGCACGGGCAGGCTCCACCACACCTGAGCGACCTTATTCAGCTGTATGTCACGTCCAGGGCACTTAGATCAGCTGATCTCCATCTGCTAGCCACACTCAGATCTCGACTCAAAACCAAGGGTGCTAGATAGGGATGTCCCGTTCCAACATCGATATCGGAAGTAATTCGATATCAGCCCAAAAACAGAGTATCGGATTATATCAGACGGCATCAAAAGTCTCAGATATAAGCAGTCCATTAAGGTTCACATATTTGCAACCAATGGTTAAGAAAAAAATTGTCATTTTTTTCATACTTACTGTCATTGGCTCTTGTTCTCTGATTGAGAAATATCACTTCATCAAACCTTTCATACATTCCACACTACGAAATAGGTAAAAGTATGTATGATTTGTGCTGATATCGTATCAGATTGATATCGGTCTCGGTCAATACTGAAGGCTGCAATATCGGTATCGTATCGGAAGTGAAAAAGTTGTATCGAGACATCCCTGGTGCTACAGCCTTCTCTGTAGTGGCTTCTACCCTGTGGAACAGCTTGCCTCTGGATGTAAAGGCAGTTGATACGCTGACCTCATTTAAAGAACGTCTGAAAACACATTTCATTTTATGGCATTTTACAAATAATTAAGCGGCTGCAGGTTTTTCTTACATTTCTTATCCTTTAAATTTTTACTTGTGACTTTTCATTGTTTTGGGATTTTTAAACTTGTGCTACGTATTCTGTTTTGTTGCCTGTGGTTTTCATAGTTTATAATGCTTTGTTGGCTTTAAGTTTCTTTTTTATTTGTTTTTATTACTATTACTGTTGAGCAGCACTTTGGGGTAGGGCTGCAACAACGAATCGATAAATTCGATGAAAATCGATTACTAAAAGCGTTGGCAACGAATTGCGTCATCGATTCGTTGTGTCGCACAACTCTTCCAAAAGCGCCCCCCCTTCCCGCCCGCCGTTGCGCGCAGACCAGAGCAAGTCAGATCAGCGCGAGGGAGAGCCGCAGATCAGCGCGAGGGAGAGCCGCAGATCAGCGCGAGGGAGAGCCGCAGATCAGCGCGAGGAAGAGCCGGCAGATCAGCGCGAGGGAGAGCCGCAGATCAGCGCGAGGGAGAGCCGCAGATCAGCGCGAGGGAGAGCCGCAGATCAGCGTGAGGGAGAGCCGGTGTCGGTACAGGATCTGCTCGGGTGCAAGATCGGCTCGGGGTCCGTCGACTGCCGATGACGTCTAAGTAGTTGATTGGCTGAACATGAACCTTACGGAAATACGCAATCACGTTACGTTGTTATCACGTTACGTTGGTCCAGGCAAATCTTTCCATTGGAACGATGGACAACTTTTACAAAGAAATCCATCATTACCTCTTTGAAAATACACTTTTAGCATAGAGCTGCATGTATATTAGGGCTGAACGATTAACTGCATGTGCAATTAAATTGCGATGTGACAAAAGGAGATTTTCTAATCTCAAAGGCTTCAATTTGGCAGCGAGTGGTTAGCGTAATGCTAATATACATGGAAAAACCCATAGGAATGCTAATGCTAATATCGCCGATTACATTATTACAAATTATGAATTAGAAACGTGCCAAATGATTACATTTGGAGTCTTAAAGAAAGTAAAAATACCATCAATCAAATAAGTACAGACAGGTATTTTAGTAAAGCCAGGAGATTTTCTAATCTCAAAGGCTGCAATTTGGCAGCGAGTGGTTAGCGCAATGCTAATATACATGGAAAAACCCATAGGAATGCTAATGCTAATATTGCCGATTACATTATTGCAAATTATGAATTACAAACGTGCCAAATGATTACATTTGGAGTCTAATAGAAAGTAAAAATACCATCAATCAAATAAGTACAGACAGGTTTTTAGTAAAGCCAGAAAACTTTTAACTCCAGAGTTTTGGCTAGCAGCTACAGTCTATGACAAGACGTCAACAACTCTAAACACAAAATACTTAAATAAACGGGACACACTTCTTTCCTGCAAATACAATTTTACAGGTGTTGCTAATACCTATGATTCTTCAAGCCAAGGGATGTGCTCAAAGAGGAGTTCAACATTATGAATAAGATATATAAGAAATAGTGTTTTATTTTACAAATACCATTATAAACACAAACTTATGTCTTAAGAAACATTATTTTAATAACGAAAGTGCTAAATTCTTTCCAACAGTATAGATGTGTAGTGCATTTTGTCCGAGTCGGTTTGCCGTACTTTGACGTCATCGGGAGTCGAAGGACCCCGAGCCGATCTTGCACCCGAGCAGATACTGTACCGACACCGGTACAGGCAGATCAGCGCGAGGGAGAGCCGGCAGACTTGAGCTGCTGCGAACCGGTTCCGCATTGTTGCACAGCGATCCAGGCAGCTGCTTCCAGTGCACGGTCCATTCTCAAAGTGGCGCAACCAAAAAACTATAATTAGCACACGATCGTTCATGTCCGCACATGTTCTCTATTTTCTGTCTTATTTGTGCCTGAAGCGCGCTACTGCGGAGCTCATCACCTGTGCTGTGGTGATGTCACCTCACGCAGCATCGAAAACGCGCTCTGCGCTTTTCGGTCAGGAGATCCCTTTGACCTGCTCAAAAGTAACTGATGAGGTGAAAAGGTAAGAATCCAGGCAACAGATTTTCTGGAGAATTAAGAGGAGATGCAGGAAGATGAGAGACAGACAGGACAGGAAAATAGTTCAATAAAAACAAGAAAACAAAACAAAGTGTTGAAAAGTAAAATGTAGGTAGATTTATCTCCACTACACGTTTTTACCAGTAAAAAACAATAAGTTATACACATGTCATATTTATACATCTGATACAATTCAGATCACCTTCAAAACTCAGTCACACACCCAGGGCCGTTTCAAGACATTTTGGGGGCCAAGGCAAAATGCCCCCCCCCCCCCCCCAATAACTGGGCTCCCCAGAAGCCTCTGTGTAATTCATGCCCTCTCCAGTAGTGTTAGCTATATGGTGTTTATAAAAGCCCCTCAGACATTACTGACATGCTCTAATATTATCAGATGAAAAACTAAATTATCAGACATGCTGTCTCATCTGCTTATTTTATAAACTTGCAAAAAGTAACAAAACCATTTGAAAGCCACTATTTGTGGATTCTCTGAAAGTTTCCATGGAGTTTGTGACAACTTATTTTTTCATTGATCCTATCGTCTAATCTCACAGTTGAAACAAGCATCCTTAATAATCTGTGCACAGGAAGCTTACCGATGCTGTAGTAAAACAAAAGGTATAATAATTTATTATTAATAAAACCTTGTTGCAGCACTAAAGCAGAAAAATTAGATTTTGCATTAAATATGCAAAATATTTACATATGAATTGCTTTAGAGCCCTTTAATTGGCAGAATCTGATATTAATTTAGTTCTTACAAAAAATGGGTCCCAACATGGTTTGTGTGGCGTTGCCATAGTGTGACGTCATAGGCACAGATCCCTGTCCTCTTGTTTGGAAATGGAAATATGGTCACCCATTAAACAAACTGTCCACCCGGGCTTTTGCGCTGCACAGAGACGCTTCGCTGCCTACGACTGAACGTCAGTTGAGAGTCAGTCTCATGCAGACTGACCAATGAAGAGAGGGCCTCAAGTTAAGACCCTCTCCTCATTGGTCAGTCCACACGAGGTGGGTCAAAGGTTACCCTGGGCGGGTTACGTGTTGTCAGGCATTCAAGTATTGAGTATATTTACTGCATATTACAGTAAAATATTCTGTATGTGACCACATTATGGTGATCCTTGGGTCGTGATGATGGAGCCCTTGAATATTGTTGCCCAGGGTACAACAAAGTGTTAATCTGGCCCTGGTTCCGCCGTCACATTCCCGCAGAAACTGGTTGATCACACCGGGGCCAGACTACTAGCATGTGGTTTTACAACCACAATGTCCTCAGAAGCAAAAACGCTTTTAAAAGGGAGGGAGGAGTCCTAACTGTTGCTGCAGGCATGTTGTGTGAGAGTGCAGTTATATACTGGTTAATATATTTTTGGGTTCAGTTGCTTTCATGTGGCCTAATGTGAGTCTATTTGGGATCATTGGAATGATCAGCAGCATTTCTTGATGTGACTTTATGGCAGTTGCCCAGGGCATCATCGCAAGGAGGATGGCATTCATTTACTTTTGTTTTATTTGGTATTTTTTCAGTCATTTTTGGAAATAGTGATCAATTTTGATAAATTCACAGCCTATGTTTAATTACATTTAAAATAAATGTCAACAGATGAGATCAAACAAAACAGATGAGAATTGCCCTTAAGCTGTTTAACTTGGACCAAGCATTTTAGGTCACAGATAGATGTAGCTTAGGGTCTCTGTCTATACACCTTATAAGACAATTTAGGTGATGGCATGTTGTTTTTCTGCTATTGAACTGTTTTCTAATAATGTTGTGTTAAATAAAGTGAAGGAAGGAGAGAAATAATGTTTCCCTAGCAGTTTTAAAAAATTTCCCCATGTAATCCGATTAATCGATTAATCGTGTCGAGACCCCATCCGATTAATCGATTATCCAAATAATCGTTTGTTGCAGCCCTACTTTGGGGTAACAATGTTGCTGTTTAAATGTGCTATATAAATAAAGGTTGACTTGATTTGAGAAAGAAGAATGCTCTGGTCTGCTGTGGTCAGGAAGAAGCGGAGCAGGAAGGCAAGGCTCTAGATAATCTGGTCCATCTACATTCCAACCCTCACACATCAGATTTATATTATGACTGAATGATCAAGATTCCAGATACAAGTGGCTGAAATGAGCTTCTTCTGACAACTTGGAGATCAGTCCCCCGACTCAGAGTGGATCCTTTGCTCCTCCACATTAATGGACATCTCACTTGGATGGTCCCTTACAAGTCTTCTGGGTAAGTCAAGACCCAGTGGACTACACAGCACCCGCCAGGGAAGACATGTCCCTGTGAGCTCCTAGCGGGAACCGGAGATGCCCGAGCTTCTTTCCTAGATGTTTCAAACCCTTGATCCAGCATTGGATATGTGGTGGAAAATGAAAAATAAAATGGATGAATAAACAATATATTTTAAAAGGGTTGGATTTGGGTGATGAGTCACATTCATTACAGTCAAATTAACCAAATGAAACAAGTTTTCATTGTTTTTAGCAAATGAAGCGATCATCAGCAGAATGGAGTCACAGTACAGTCAAGCAGAGGAATGGCAGCTATGTGTAATGGGTTAGAATATTTCCATAAACAATGACAGTAAAAACCCGAGACTGCGTACTTAGGTTCACTTTGCAACTTTAATGACATCAATTTGCAATTTATTAGGTGCGACTGCAGGTTTGAGCAGCACCTGACAGTGAGTGTAAAACGCATGCCCGCGTTTGTTGTGTCCTGCAAGCACACTCATCTTTAAAGCTTGAAAAATAAGGCAGAAATAACAAATCAAGTGAAGGTTTGCACCATTAACTTCACAGACAGTGGACATCCTCATTAGATAGGTCATAAAACACACCGCTGGCAGCAGCATGACAACTAGAAATACTTAAAAATGAACTAAAAGACCTCAATTTACCACATATGCCAAGCAGACATTTATATAAGCAAAACACATGTAAAGATAAACAAATTATCCTTATTCCTTCTGTGAGATGTGAGTTGTGAACAGTCATCTAACAAGCTGCATGCAAAGAAAACAGTTTTAGCCACAAGCTGTGAATTAATTCACAGCTTCGTCTCTGGTCTATTCAGCAGCTGCACACAGTCCTGTTAAGCATGGGATTGGTGATTTTAGGGTTGTGGACAGCCAGGGCTGTTTAGAGACAGGTCAATAATAGTGAAAGGTCACTTGTGTCACCACCTTTATGCAGCGGAAGCAACTAAACAATCCTCCACGTTGAAGGCATTACGCCTGAGGAAAAGGGTTTCTGAATGAACGGAGACAACAGGAACGCCGTGGAAACCGAGTTCCAGGTCAAAAGGGTGAAAGTTGACTCTCTGACACATAAATCTAACACTGCGTTGTGACGGGCGACATGGTTGGGAGAGGTTGCCTCTGACAGTTGCTATGGAAACATTATTAGCTGCGACATGATGCAGTTACTGTAAATGGTTTAACAATGTTTGAATTCATGGTGGACCAGTCTCGTCTGTAATTACTGGTGGAACTCGGTCTTTAATAACTCATTTCCTCGTGTTTCCGTTTCCATAATGTTGTTCTTTTTCTGTAAAGAAATTCAGGAAGAAGTGATTCTGTAACACAAGATGATGAACCAGTAGTTTCCGTCTGATTTTCATCCATCCATTCATCCATTCATCCATCATTGTTCGCTTTATGCAGGGTCACAGGGGCAGCAGCCCAAGCAGAGAGGCCCAGACTTCCCTCTCCCCAGACCCTTGGGCCAGCTTCTCTGGGGAATCCCAAGGTATTCCCTGGCCAGCTGAGAGACATAGTCCCTCCAGCGTGTCCTGGGTCTTCCTTTAGGCCTCCTCCCAGTTGGACCTGCTCGGAAAACCTCACCAGGGAGGCGTCCAGGAGGCATCCTAATGAAATGCCCGAGCCACCTCAACTGGCTCCTCTCGATGTGGACGAACAGCGTATCTACTCTGATCCCCTCCTGGATTACTGAGCTTCTCCCCCTATCTCTCCACCCTGTGGAGAAAACTCATTTTGACCTTCTGTATTTGCAATCTCATTTTTTGGGGTCACTACCCAAAACTCGCCACCAATCCACCTGTCGAGCTCACGCCCCATCGTCCCCTCACTCGTGAACAAGACCCTGAGATACTTAAACTCCCCCACTTGGGGCAGGACCTTGTCCCTGACCAAGAAAAGGCTTTCTACCCCTTTCCTACCACGAATTGTATCCATTCTAAGGGATCATAACCACAAGTGATGAGTCTTAAACAAAAGAAAAACTATGCACACTGGAAATTAGAATAATAAAACATCCACAATTTGCAAAACCTTTGTTTTCTTTTGATTGCTTCAAATACAGCAGGTCAAAAATCCAATTAAACTAAATCAAACAGACTAATTGTTGTTTTTTTGTCACAATTATGTCAATTTAAGTGGATTCTCAAGTATTCTGTTTTTGGGAGAACCGAAAGGTCACACAAAACTCTAATTAGTAGCTTTTGTGCACAAGATGAAGGTAATATAGTAATTTCTTCAAGTGGATCATTAGCTGCAGAGGTGGGGACATTCTGCTGATACCCACAGCAACATAATCACAACTTCCCCACACTGATGAAGCACTGAGTGGGTGTACAGAATCGCTTTCTTCACATGGCCAAATACTTCTTTTCTTCTCTAATCACAGCTATGTGAGCTACGAACAACATGGCAAATGTAATAATAAGGGATTTAGACTCTTTAAGCCAGGTTTCTGGTTGAGCTGTTTTATTACTTGCATGCACACGTTTAGAAAATCCATTCTGGGAAGTTTAAATATAAATTGTAAAAGAAATTAAAGCTCCTGCCAGTCTTTCAGATCAACTTAATGCTACTGTTAAAATCTCTGATTATTAATGAGAATTATCACCCAAAAATACAGGAAATGACAGGAATCAGAGAGTGCTTCACAAGTCAAGGGATTATATAGAGTGTGGTAGTTTATTGCTGAGCGAGGTTGAGTATTTAATGGTCTTGGTGAGTCCAAATGTCATCTAAGGACTACAAGCTCTTAAACGAAAGCCGTCGTATCTGATGGTCCTTGTTGGTCAGAGCTTTGGGGAGATATGGGTAGAAGATCTTATTGAGAATGTGAAATACCACAAGTGTTTCATCTGGTGTTGCAGTTTAGGCAAGCCCTAAAGCACATGGACTCAAAGATGGAAGAAGTGACTGTGGGACCACTGAAGCAGCATTGTGAGGGATATGTTATAAGCTTGTGTCAAAGGTCTGTCATCTCTTTTTTCATTTAATTTGCTGTAGTCTCTAATGACTTAGTGCATTTTGAGTCATTTCGAGGGAAACAATGGTCTAGTGCTCCTGTTTCAGGGGGTTGAAGTTTCAGAGGAGTGGGGGTGGAAAGTGACAGGATTTGAAGCCGCTAACATCTCGCCGAGGTCCAGTGACCAAAGCCTACTGGTTGTGCAGCACACCAGGCTAAAGACCAGAGGTGACAGATTTGCTGCTGTGGCCCCCAGACTCTGGAACTCTCTGTCCCTGAGCCTGAGATCAGTGGACTCAGCGGACTCCTTTAAGAAAAAGCTGAAAACTCACCTGTTCAAGCTGGGTTTAGCATGGCCTTCGTCACCACCTTCGCTTTATTCTGTTCTTAGTCCGCCTTTCCTGGGATCCACTGATTTACCTCTTTCTTATAAATTTTCTCACTCCCTTTCCTTACATATTTTTCTTTTCTCATTTTAAACATTTTTTAATCATTTTAAATCACATGTGTTTATTAAATTTTTTTTGTTTTTGTTTTTGTAAAGCACCTTGTGATTGTTATCTTCATAGATGCTATATACAAGATCGTCTTTCTCTTTCTTTCTTTCTTTCTTTCTTTCTTTCTTTCTTTCTTTCTTTCTTTCTTTCTTTCTTTCTTTCTTTCTTTCTTTCTTTCTTTCTGATTGGCTAACAGCAACAGGACTCATCTGCTGCCTTCGTTCTCTCTTTCTTGAGTAAAACAACACTTAGCACATTTACCCTCTCAGTGGTAGAGTGTGCGCCCTGGGACTGGGAGATCGGGGTTCAAATCCCGGTTGGGTCATACCAAAGACTTTAAAAATGGTACCCAGTGGTGGCATCAGCTGGCATAGGCCAGACAATGCCCGCACTGCCCGCTCACAAAAGCCATGGAATACACCTCATTAACACACAACACTATATTGGAGAAGGCGGAGGGAGACTAGGGGTCTTAGCACACCTCTGTTGTAGCTTGGCTTCCTGGGAGGCTAGGAGGGAGATCTGGCCGTCTGGTTGGGGTCTGGGGTGGTGGGTTGCTGTGCTCAGCATTGGGCGGGGGGGGGGGGGGGGACTGCTCATCAGCACCCTAGCAGAAAGGGTTGAACTCTGGTAACCGGTGATGGTTGTACCCAATGTGCAGCAGTACCGGGACCAGAGTGAATAGGGTGTGTATGGGGAGCATGAGTGGGTGTCCGGCATGCATTTTTGTAAGTCTTTGGTTGTATGTGTATGTGTGAGCATGAGGGAGGGAGTGTGTGACTGTGTTTGTGTATGACTGTATATGTCAGGTGGGGCCTTTGACTCCTCCCCTCTCCTTGGATTTCTTTTGATGATATACATCTTCGTCTCCCCTCCCCCTGCCACACCTGGTGTGGAGTGCGGTGCCTTGGTCTGCCTGAGTGTTAGTGGCTCCCAGGTCAGGGGGTTTAAGATTTTTGGCATCCGCCTGATCAATCCCGGTGGTGGCCTGGTGGGGTCTGGGTCCCTGGGCTCTGCTGGGTTCCCAGCGGGGGTGGTCGGCCCTGGGTCCCGGGTCGCTGGGTCCAGGGCTCGGCCGGCTAGGGGGTGGGAGGCCACGGGCAGGCCTGAGGGCTTGCTGCTGATATCTCCCGGGACTCTGCCGGCTGCTGGTTGTGGCCCCCCGGGGCAATCCTCTGTGCCTCTCGAGGGGGACGGGGGCTTTTCTGGTTGCAGTCTCCTTGGGGTTCCTGTGTTCTGGGGCAGCTCCTGGATCTCTGGGACTTGGAGCTCCCTCCGTCTCCTGCACATCTTTAGGGGGCAGATCTGTGGTCCCTCACACTCTCTGTTGGACGCTCCTATAGAGAAACCTTACATAAACAAGCGCGTGTACACACACAGGTGCTCACATGGTGCTCTCATAAGTATGGGCTTGGGCACGTTAAACACATGTCTTAAGACTATGGTGGGCACTTAATGCACCGTGACTTATTATCGTGTGACTGTTCAGTTAAACAATATTGATTATATATTTTTTCATCAAGTTGACGCAGTGATAACTTGATCTTGTTGTATCGTTGTTGTGTCCCTTTTTTTTTTTTTTTTTTGCTTTTTTTTCTTGTCTCTTTCTGCAGGTCTAGAAGCAGACTCTTGAGCCCTTTTCAGATAGACATTCTGGAACATTTGCGGACAATTCAATCCGGTTTTAACCGTAACTGCGTTTTCAGACACACCAGATGTCTGACGGCGGGGGGGGTAGAATATGACTTATGTTAAGATGAAGAAGAAAATATCATTTCTATCGCGCCTCTCAAGATAAAAATCACGAGGCGCTTAAGCATAATTCTGCGCACACGAAGACGCATAAGAGACCTAGATGATGAAGCTCAATGGTTAAAGGAATCACTGAAGCGGTGTGAAGCGCTCCGTCGCGTGTCTAGGCGGTACCGTAGGAGGCGAGCTGCCGTGGTTCACCGCATGCTACAGCAGCGGGATATCTAGGTGCGCACAGCATCCCCCGGTCTCCTCCTCCTCCCCCTTGTCCGGAACTCTACCTCACCAGTCTGAAGCAGCCACCCTGTCCGCAACAAGTCCGGACCTTTTACTAGGGGCTTCGTCCGGTTAAATTTCGGAACACGTTTTCCGGATGTTTGTATTCAGACACAAACGTCTTACGGACAGAGTCCGGAACATTTCCGTTTTTCATGGCCTGTCTGAAGGGGGCTTTGTTCATTATTGTTTATTTTTGCGGAACCCCCCCACCCCCCTTCCCCCCTCTCTCCACCTTTTGTCTTTTCCTTTCTCTTTCACCTCTGTTTCCGTGTCTGGTCGGAATTACAAAGCATTCAAAAACAATAACAAAGTTTTAAGTATCAGGCGTGACATTAAAAGCAGACGCTTTGATGCTCCACCTGAGAGTAAATCTGTGAGGCTTTTTACCAGCATTCAGACATCAATTCTGTTTGCTTCACAGCTAGACAGGACACGGTAAAAAAAAAAGGTACCCAGTGCCTCCCTGCTTGACACTCAGCATTAAGGGGTTGGATTGTGGAGGTAAACCACCAAATAGTTCCAGAGTGCAGCCACCGCTGCAGCTCACTCCTGGGTCAAATGAGATATGTAATTTTACCAGTGTGTGATGGCGACTAATGGCACTTTACATGCACATCCAAGTTGATCTACGGCAATAAACTGGGAGCCTCTATCCTAGTTTACATGTACGTTAAAAAGATGTGTTATTCTTAACTTCTTATTTTTTTCCTTGTTACATAGTTTTTCATATTAGTATTCACTTTGTGCAGTAATTACTGTTGTAAATCCATCCATCCTTTTTTATCCGCTTATCCTGGGACGAGTCGGGGGGCAGCAGCCTCAGCAGAAAGGCCCAGCCACTAGGGCCAGCTTCTCTAGGGGAATCCCAAGGCGTTCCTTGGCCAGCCGAGAGACATAGTCCCTCCAGCGTTTCCTGGGTCTTCTTTTAAGTCTCCTCCCAGTTGGAGGTGCCTTGAAAATCTCACCAGCAAGGCATCCAGGAGACATTGTAACTAGATGCCCGAGCCACCTCAACTGGCTCCTCTCGATGTGGAGGAGCAGCGAGTCTACTCTGAGCCCCTCCTTGATGATGATCTCACCCTATCTCAAAGGGAGAGCCCAGACACCCTGCACAGAAAACTCATTTCGGCCTCTTGTATACTCAATCTCATTCTTTCGGTCACTAAGCTCGTGACCATAGGTGAGGGTAGGAACATTAATAGTAAACAAACCTGGTGGGAGTGAAGCAGACGGAGTAAAAATAGGAAATGCTCATTTGTCACGTACCATGCGGTTTGAGGGTGTTACGTGTATTAAATTGTGGTGGCATATTATCAGAAGACTGCATCTGTGGTCTCGTCACTTCTAGTAGGCGAGTGTCCATCCAGCCACAGCTCGACTGAGCTGTTTACATGTAGAGGGAGTTGGGTTCAACCACATTATCAGGGTGCTGCCGCTCGATTAGACTCAGTCGGACAAACATGTTTACATGGATTTAAAAAACTACTTCAGTCGACAAAAGGCAATGATGATGTTTTACCTCCACATATAACACAAGCCTGCACATGTTCCACTACGTTGTGGCGTTGCTGTTATTGCTTCTACGAGCCACGGTGGACAATAACATGAATACTATGGCGCAGAAGAGACTGACTCTTTCTGACCCAATTGTTTTCCCGTCCACTTCCTTTGAGCAGCTCATCCAGGCAATGGGGTGAAAGAAAAATGTCACGTTTACTGAAGACAAACTAAAGATGGACACATCGTTTTGATCAGCTTCCGGGGCCTTCAAGAGCAGCTGGCCGTCCACACAAATTCACTGACTTAGAATAATTACAAAGTAGGATAATTATAAAAATGAATGGTGCACATTAAATGAATAAATTCCCAGTAATTATGGTCCTGCACTTAGGCTGAAGGTCATAGCAGGTGTGGGCAGTTCAGTTTTCAGAGGCAGGCAGGTCTGGACCATCCTCAGCCACCATGGGGTAGTCAGCCATATCAGATGTTTCAATGTCTCCAATGTTCACTGTTCCAGTGTGTAAATCACCTGCTCCTGGGATACATCTATCTTCTGTGGTGATGCAGCTCAGCGTCTTTCCTCCGTCTACACTTCCTTTACCTCCTGTCTTTTCTGCTCCCCCCAACTTCTCTCCATGTGGTCTCAGAGGGACTGAGTCATTAGCAGGTAATAAATGTGGGGAATGTGTGATTTCAGCAAGTGTCTGTAGGGCTAACCGAATGGGAAACCAGGGAGTGGACAATTTTCCTCTCTGCTCCTGGTTCACGCTCAGGGGAAGAATTTTGGTTTTTTTGGCTCGACCCTCAAGGAGAAACGTGGTAATTGGATCCCTCGGAGACAGACTAGCATCTGAATGAAATGTGTCCAATTTGCTGTGATCGCTTCATTCCACATAACCACATATATGACATATAATAAATGTGTATCTTTCCTCATCTCACGCTCACTCACAGGGTTTTATCCTGTAGCGTGTGATGCACGTGGAAGTGAGAATCCACCTCATGACTGAGGGACATGCTGGGTGATGCATCGCTGAACTGGTTTGACCGCTGTGCTGCGAAAATCACCATAAAGAACCTCTCATTGCTGAAATTCACATCAGAATAGAAGCCAATTAAATATTGATGCAGCCTAAGGTGTGTGTGTGTGTGTGTGTGTGTGTGTGTGTGTGTGTGTGTGTGTGTGTGTGTGTGTGTGTGTGTGTGTGTGTGTGTGTGTGTGTGTGAAACACACACTACTGTGCTATGTTTCCTCTAAGTGTTAAGCCTGATTCATGCTTCTCCGTCTGCGTCAGTGCGGAGACATGCAACACCATTATCCGTCCTTGCGGGCCTGCCGGAGAGCTCCGCAAGGACGGACGGAGTCGAGCTCTCTTTTCTAAACATCCGTCCGTCGAGATGGACAACGCAAGCTTGTGATTGGTCAGGACGCCGCTGTCGTCTACACAGCAGCCATTGCGCCCTCAAAAACATAAAGAGAGCCGAGGATAACAAGCGGTAGACACGGAGAAGCTTGAAGAATACCTCGCGAAAAAACTCTAAAAACATGAACGTTTAATTCTCCCGTGACTGGAGGAGTGAAAGATACGCAGCAAGCGTTTTTTTTGTGGATGGAAATGACAGGAAACGTGGGCTTAGAGGTGGCGAGGGCACGAAGAGGTGGAGGAGGATGAGACAAATTTGTCTGTGTTAAAAAGTCTGTTATATACAAAACAACACAAAACACTATCTTGGACCGATACATGACAGGATACCACAGAACAGCACTACTCCCTCTGTTGTCCTGGCGGGGAATTGTTTTGCAACACTCCCCAGGGGACAGAGAAGTATGAGAGCAGATTGTCTCCATCCGTGTGTGTCTCTTCCTTTTGGAGCTGACGGAGAAGTATAAATCCAGCTTTAAATATAAATAAATGAACCTTCACTCAGAGCAGCATCACCTTTGAGTACCATTGAGTACTATGAACTAAATTTACATTTTCTTTACAAAACTGTTCACATATCTATACACATACTAGCTTGGTTGAATTTTTAAAAATTATTCCAGCCAACAAAATCTAGTAAAATGCTGTTCTCTGATTTCATCAGCACTGCTAAACATTACGGTCAGTGTTGATGTAGACATTTCTCTGAGTAGTAAGTAAGTACATTTTATTTATATAGCACTCATCACAGACACAGAATTACAAAGTGCTTCACAAAGATCAAAACAAAATAAAACAAAGTCATCAAATCATAATGATAGACCTCGTCACCCCACTGCAGCGTGCCCCCTCCAATCATATAACACTAAGCACAAACAAAAGCTGTTGTTAATTCACAGCTGCATGAATGAGACGTGTCCAAAGCTTTAAATCTGAGCTGGTGGAAGTCCCCCCACCACATGTCTTCCCTCCTAAGACTCCGGGGAACAAAGAAAACTCTGTTCTCCTTCCGGTTTAAACAAAGAATGGAGAAAAAAGACAACAAGAACTAAGAAGTGAAAAAAGTAAAGACTGAAAAACTACATTTTCACCATGACTGTATAAGAATTGGTTTGGAGGAAAAGTTATTTTCACACTGTGTAACCTCAACTATATACAGCCTCTAAAATAGATGAGGGTATGAAAGTGACACAGACAGGAGCCAGACACATGCAAGAGTCTTATGATGGAATTTCATCCCGGGACAGAGGAGCATATCGTACACAAGCCTGGGAGAGGTTTCATGCAATATTGGTCAAATTTCACTTCTGAGGTCAAGAAAAGCACTTCAGCCTCTTTTTGAAACAGAGATTGGAACCTCTAATAATGTCCAAACTCCTGTTTCTGAACAAACGCCATGTGCTAGCCTAAAAATACACAGGAGAACCGAGGGATGCCAGCTAAACATTCAGGTGAATTCCATCATTAAAAGGTGTCATGATGAGCAGTGCTCGTATCTGAAAAGAGGATAAAAATGGTTTTGCTAGCGTTTGCAAGTCTGTCTGAGGCTTCTGTATGCCCATAGATAGGCTGCCCAGAGGCCAAGGAAATCTCATTCGCCTACATTTTATGGCTGGCTTGGGCCAACCTCAGATGAATGATAAATGAGCTGTTAAACTTGAGGTCTTGCGTGCAATCCTCACCCGTACCACAGCTGTCAGTGAGGTCACCGTCACAGGAATGCTGTAATTCTAAAGGGGAAAAGAACAATGCCTCCTCCTGCAGAACCGTAACTTCAGTTTTAAAACCCATTGTCTGTTTTAACAAAGACCTTTGCACTTTCAGAAGGAACAAATAATATTCACGCAACATGTTTAACGACAGCATTGTTCCTTACATCTTTCACGAGAACAGCATCTGCAACAAGCTCTGGTCTATTTTAATGGAGACAGCACTCATTGCCATGGTTACCCAAGGAAAATGAGAGAAATACCACCTTTTTGCTCTTGTGCCAGTCAGAGAGAGGCTGAGGTGCACCCCTCGTCTCAGTGCCAAATCAGTATGAATTACAAAAAGAAAGAATGCACTTTTTCAGGCAGATATGGTCACAATTCAGAGGAAAGTCACTATTTTAAAACTTGTAATCTCAACAAATCACAATACATTGCTCAAAACATAAAGGGAACACTTAGATGACACAATGTATCTCCAACTGAAATCAAACTGTCCACTTAGGAAGCAACGCTGAGTGACAATCTGCTTCACCTGCTACACTGTTGGTTCTTTTTTAAAACACAGAAAAGGTTTATTTTTACCTTGCTGACAGACTTCACAACAGAAAACCATATAATGGACTGGGACAACACAAGGATCATAAACACAGAACAACAGAAATGCAAAAGTTGGATAAAGGAAGCTATAGAGATAAGGAGATGTGGATGCGGGACCATGAACAGAGACAATGGAGTTTACGAATTGGATCGTGCATGGGACTGCATCATCGGTGAGGGGAGAGCGGGCAGCAGAGGGCGACAATGTCCTCTGCTGCCCACGGATAAATGGAGTAGGAAGTGACGCCACCATCAGTGTCAGCTCTGAAGAAGTTTGCAGCCGCGAACAAAACTGTCAGCAAGGTAAAACGAAACCTTTTCTGTGTTTTAAAAAAGAACCAACAATGCAGTTAGAAAAGCAACACAGCAAGAATGTACCAAAGGATCTTCACCTGCTGTTGTAAAAATGGAATAGACAACAGGGGGAGATTAAAGGGATTTAGCTAGACATCCCAATAAAGGGAGTGGTTCTGCAGGTGGTGACCACAGACCACTTCTCAGTTCCTGCTTTCTAGCTGATGTTTGGTCACTGTTGAATGCTGACAGTGTTTTCACTCTAGAGGTAGCGCGAGACGCAGTCTACACTCCACACAAGTTATTCAGGTACTGCAGCTCATCCAGGATGGCACATCAACGTGAGCTGTGGCAAGAAGATTTGCTGTGTCTGTCAGCACAGTGTCCAGAGCATGGAGGTACTACCAGGAGACGGGCCAGTACATCAGGAGATGTGGAGGAGCCCGCAGGAGGGCAACACAACAGCAGGACCACTGCCTCCACCTTTGTGCAAGGAGGAACAGGAGGAGCACTTCTAGAGCCCTACAGAATGACCTCCAGCAGGACACAAATGTGCACATGTCTGCGCAAATAGTGCTCGCCCGAGGCAGCCTGACTGCCATTAGGTTTCGAGATGAGATCCTCATGTGGCAAGGTGGAGAAACGAGGGCCCGGGCGGGATTCGATCCCCAGACTCCCGGGTGAGAGTCATACGCTCTAACCAGTCAGCCAAAGGGACATCCCCATGGCCAAGTAGCCAGGGCGCATGATCAATTGGGACATTGTGACAGGATGCTCACACTGTCACATCTTCCCCCCTCTTTCCACAAGCATGTCCTCGTGCTCCCGCGCAGGGTGCCACAGACTTCACATCCATGGACCTACTTGACAGTACTACATGGATCCTGCCAACAATGCCAAATGTGGAAAGGTGGAGAAACGAGGGCCCGGGCGGGATTCGATCCCCAGACTCCCGGGTGAGAGTCATACGCTCTAACCAGTCAGCCAAAGGGACATCCCCTTGGCCAAGTAGCCAGGGCGCATGATCAATTGGGACATTGTGACAGGATGCTCACACTGTCACACTCAGACACCTTGTGAGGCCATATGCTGGTACGGTTGGCCCTGGGTTCCTCCTAATGCAAAACAATGCTAGACCTCACATTGCTGGAGTGAGTCAGCAGCTCCTGTAAAACGAAGGCATTGGTGCTATGGTCTCACCCACCCATTCCCCAGACCTGAATCCAGTTGAACACATCTGGACATCATGTCTTGCTGCATCCACCCATGTCACGCTACACCACAGAGCAGTCCAGGAGTTGGCAGATGTTTTGGTCCAGGTCTCCAGGTCTCTCCGAGAACAAAGTAAGGAACCTTGGTGTTTTCTTCGACCAGGAAATATCATTCAAATCTCACGATAAACAGGTTTGTAGGACTTCCTTTTTCCACCTTCGGAATGTTGCTAAGATTAGAAGCATCCTTTCCAAGAGTGATGCTGAAGAACTAGTTCATGCATTTAATACATCAAGACTGGATTACTGTAATTCATTACTCTCAGGAAGACCACAGAATGTAGTTAAAAGTCTTCAGCTTGTCCAAAATGCTGCACCTAGAGTTCTGATGAGAATTAAAAAGAGAGATCATATCTCTCCTGTCTTAACTTCCCTACATTGGCTACCTGTTAAAATCAGAATAGATTTTAAGATCCTTCTTCTCACATATAAAGCTCTTTATAATCAAGCTCCATCATACATCAGTGATTTGATTGTTCCATACGTTCCTAACCGAGCACTTCGCTCTCAGACTGCAGGTTTACTGGTGGTTCCCAGGATATCAAAAAATAGGATTGGAGGCAGATCTTTTAGCTATCAGGCTCCTCTCCTGTGGAACCAGCTCTGAACTGACTACTTTACACACTTTCTTCTACAATTTGCTCGTTAACTGTATTATTTCCTGCTATTTCAGCTGTTTATTTTCTCTCTAAGTGTTTTTCTCCCCAGAAGAAGCTACAACGATGTTCTGCTGAGCTGTGGTGGCCTCATGGAGGGGGCCATCGGATTGAACACTGTTCCTAACCACTTAAACATTTTCCTTCTCCTGATAACACTTTACTTTCCTTGACATTGAATGTGCTTCTACTAGTTTACCCGTTTAATAATAGATTCACTAGAATAAATACAATAAAGTTTATCTCTCACCAAATAGAATATTTACTAAGAAATCACAATGTAGCCATAGAAACAATACATGGTATATATGTTGTTGTTGTTTGTGTGTGTGTGTGTGTGTGTGTGTGTGTGTGTGTGTGTGTGTGTGTGTGTGTGTGTGTGTGTGTGCGGGTGTTGGTGTGTGCGTGTGTCTGCTCTGTCTTCTCGATCCCCAGTGAGTCATGGCGGCTGGCAGATGAGAGTCATGCGCGCTAACCAGCCATCCAAAGGGACATCCCGTTTGGCCATGTAGCCAGGGCGCATGATCAATCGGATCACACTGACAGGACGCTCACACTGTCACAGACGCATAACGTTCTGTCTCATTCCGTATTCTGTGCTTCAGGCTGTGTGTGTGTGTGGGGGGGGCTTGTTCTGTGTGTGCAAGTGATAATGCTGCTGGATTTCATAATTGTATCTTCTCAGCAGCAGCACTACAGGTGCTTTCCATGTCTAAAATGTGCGTAAGCCAGGTCCTTAGTCAACTTAAAGTTGCACACATTTTTCTGCTACATTTTCTTTTAAAAATCCCAAAGTTTGCGTGGAAAGCTGCTTACGCAGTTTTCCGACCCCGTTTTGTGCGTAAGCAAGCTTTATACATGAGGCCCCTGACCTGTATTGGAATGTTTACTGTGTGAAGTGCCTTGAGACGACTCTTGTTGTAATTTGGTGCTATATAAATAAACTTGAATTCAATTGAATCCCTCAACAGACCACCCCCACCTCATCAGAAGAATGCCCAGGCATTGTAGGGAGGTCAGGCAGGCTCGTGGAGACCACAAACGCTACTGAGCCTCCTTCTGACTTGTTTTAAGGACATTACATCAAAGTTGGATCAGCCTGTTTTTTACACTTTAATTTAAGTGACTCAAAACCAGACTTCCATGGGTTCATACATTTGATTTTCTTTGATAATTTTTGTGTGATTTTGTTGTAACCACATTCAACTATGTAAGCAACATAGTATTTAATAAGAATATTTCATTCATTCAGATCTAGGATGTCTCATATTTGTGTTCCCTTTGCTTTTTGAGCAGTGTATATTGCACTAGTTCGTTGAAAACACGCATATATTATATGGTATTGTTCTCCAATATTTCTGCACAAAAATTCTCCATTTCATCTCAAGGACAATTCTCACAATCCAACTGTTCATCTGCAATAAGCAATGAGAACATCAAATGACCCTTAACTTAATGGATTCTGTTTCTGTGAGCTCTCCCCAGGGCTGAGTAGTTGTTTGACACATGCCGTTGCCATGGCAAATCGAAGCTTGGCTGAAGAGGCGGAAGAGTCCCTTTAAGGTTAAGGTGCCATCGATTGGCTGGGTGGGCACTAAACATGGAATGGAGTCATCAGTTCAGGGCCACTGATTGGGTGGAGGGGACACGGCGCGATTCTGGTTGGTTAAGCAGCATGTCTTTGAAACTTGGACACGCGCTCTCTATGTTCTCATCTGCTTCTGCTAATTAGCTGCTCGCCTGGGAGAGCACTGTGCTGCACGCCAATCCCATTAGCCAAGCAAACTGTCCCCATGAATCCCTGCTTCACAAACAAAGTTACACGCATGCACAATCGCAGCCATCTCTTGAGCAGAGCCCACCGAGCTTGCATCCATGGGAATGACAGCTTTTATTTGTCTAATACCCCAGACACTTTGAATGATGTGTTGATGCTGAAATTACAGGGTGTGCATGGTTTAAGGATGGCCAAAATGGAAAGCGTGAGGGGGTGCACTCATCGCTTATCCTCTTTCTATTCTGCTCCAGCTGCATAATGAGCCATCAGCTACTGCTGACAACCCAACATCAGCCGGCCAATTAATGTCCACGGTTCCTTTATAATCAGACGCCTGTGCAGACGCCTCAGTCCAAAAACGTCTGGGTCCTGGCTGCATGGCGGCTTTTTCCTTTCCTTTCTCTTTATTTGGCGATTCTTTTTGATGAGTTCCTTCAGAAAAATGGAGCACACATTCACCTCTTGATCAGAAGCCTGGAGGTAGCGTAAGCCAGTGTCAATCCACGAAGCATGCACACCGCACTGCAAAATACTGAACTGAGATTACAAAAGGAATGCAAGCAGGACTGCTCAGAAGTCTTCAGCATGTTAAGCCTATGTGCTCCAAGGGCAGTCAAGTTCATGTTTTTAAAGGACAGCAGAGATAACACCTGGTGTTAGAGAGGTGACATGAGATAAACAGCCCTTTGACGGGCTGAAAGAGATAGAAACAGATGTTCACAAAAGCATCAAAAGGGAGCTGAGGAAGCATTGTGACAAAGAGAGCCATCTTCTCATTACCAAGTGAGCAGAAGTGCTTGTTTGCAGTGCCAAGAGGAAAGGGGAGGGACACATGCATTGAACGAGCAGAAAAGGAAGACAGATAGAAGACTGTGAGCTCTCTAAATGGCATTTTCAGAAGATAAGAAGGGCTATCCGCTTGTGGCTGATGCTCCTATAGCAGGTCATGGATCCCCAGTTTGGACAACTCTGCTGTCCGTCTTTTATCAGACAAAGCCCAGCAAAGAAACTCAACCACATTCCTCAGAGATGCTTCAGGGAACATGCAGAATTCCTGATAACATGCTTCATGTCCTACAGTGCCTCGTTAGAGCTGGAGTTACACACCTTGAACACAGCCTTCTACTTTCTGAGGGATAAACCATGTGCTTGGTTTTTTATGAAGTAGCTTCAATTTAAATGTTAAATATTTCATGTGACATGCTCTAATGTAGATGTGAATATTACTCAAGTAGTTGTACCTCCTTTACCTCGACTTTCTTTCCACCATCATCTTATGATCTGCTGCCCAGCATCTCGACTCGTGGAGTTAACATGAGTTATCCTGATGAAAGAAGACACTATTTAATGTGATCTCCAGTGCTAAAGCTAATGGAGAATGAACACAATCTGATTTCTGCTTGACAACAACATGCTCTTTTCTAACTCCACCTGCCAGATTGTTTTCAGCTGACTACCTGGTGCTGGACATATCTATGGACACTGGGGGGTATAAAGCAGGGCAACATTGTTTGTTCTACAGCGGTAATCACCTTTTTTGTAGCCCTTTAATCTTGTGCAATCGGTTTCTTCCCGAAACTACATACAGCAGCTTGGTTCAGGGTGAAACAGCCAGCAGTCACAGTTGAAATAAGTGAAATAAAAATGGTGTTCAATGTATAATTAATATAGAAGAAGCCCCTGAAACTAAGATCATAATTTATAGAAGTAGGTTATTAACTAAGGGAATACCTCAGGCCACATCCTGCTGGAGTCAGTGTGATTCTGGAAGCATCTATTTACTGCAGTTTGACCCTTATTAAGGTGACATTTATGTTTTTCTAAACGGTTAAATGTTATTTTGTTGTATTTCAGAGCCCAGAAGACGTTTCTATCCTTCACAGAAGAGGAGCAACCTGCTAGAACCCTTGCAACTACAACCTCCACACATAGATGTTTATTTGGTGTTCGTGTTCTTCACATCTGATCCTCACATATAACGGAATACATTGGATTCATCTAATATATAAGTATTACTGTATCACTTTATTAATGCTCAAATAGTCTTGTCACTGGAACGTTCAGTCATTCAGGCTGTAAGAACTTGCCACGACTCACAATGTTTCATGCATTCACCAACATGTTTCTCCTGCCATAGCAGTTCCAATGTGGACACCATCTCTATCTGGGACTGAAGAGATGGTTCCAGTGGCTTGATGCCAGGTTCTCCCAAAAGCCATCGTTTCACTGTGCTGATGTAGTTTTTTTGTTATTACATAGATCAGAAGATTTTGCTTCTCCTAGTCTGTATCATTAGCATATTTGTTGGCAAGCTAAAGTAAAAGTGGGCTTGGATGCTGTCATGTATGTTTTAGACCATTTTCCTCATTCAGGGTTGACACAACTCTACTGAACTGTAATTGACAGTAGCACCAGGTCCTTTTTCTGCTAGATTGGGATCCCAGCGAGAGCAGCCATCTACGGCGCTCACCTACAGTACAGTCACAGGTGGGAGGGAGATCTTGGGAGAAGCGAAGAGCACATTGACTCAGGTCCTTAGTCAACTTAAAGGTTTTCACAACATCTGTCTGCATTCCTTCTTAGGGGTTTGTTGCTTGCCGCTCAAGGCTACCAGGGCGTCAGATTCAGATAACAAGAATTTGTTTGGGTCAGGCGGAGATAATTTTCCTCTCTGCCTTCAGTCTTTAAACTGATCATTCATCCATCTATCCATCCATTAGCCTCCTACGATCCAGTATTTTAGACACTGATATTCTAAACTGTTGGAGGACAAAACAACTAAATGCTCATTTAACTTAAAAAACTTTGAGTTTGACCTTTGGACAGGCAATCATAAATGTGATACCAACAACAAACAAACCAAAGCTGCTAGTTCAGACGTGAGTGTACATGATACAGTGGGGCAATAAAGTATTTAGTCAGCCACCGATTGTGCAAGTTCTCCCACTTAAAATGATGACAGAGGTCAGTAATTTACATCATAGGTACACTTCAACTGTGAGAGACAGAATGTGAAAAAAAATCCATGAATTCACATGGCAGGATTTTTAAAGAATTTATTTGTAAATCAGAGTGGAAAATAAGTATTTGGTCACTTCAAACAAGGAAAATCTCTGGCACTCACAGACCTGTAATGTCTTCTTTAAGAAGCTTTTCTGTGCTCCACTCGTTACCTGTATTAAAGGCACCTGTTTGAACTCATTATCTGTATAAAAGACACCTGTCCACAGCCTCAAACAGTCAGACTCCAAACTCCACTATGGCCAAGACCAAAGAGCTTTCGAAGGACACCAGGAAAAGAATTGTAGACCTGCACCAGACTGGGAAGAGTGAATCTACAATAGGCAAGCAGCTTGGTGTGAAAAAATCAACTGTGGGAGCAATTATCAGAAAATGGAAGACATACAAGACCACTGATAATCTCCCTCGATCTGGGGCTCCACGCAAGATCTCATCCCGTGGGGTCAAAATGATCATGAGAACGGTGAGCAAGAATCCCAGAACCACACGGGGGACCTGGTGAATGACCTGCAGAGAGCTGGGACCACAGTAACAAAGGTCACCATCAGTAACACACTACAACGACAGGGAATCAAATCCTGCAGTGCCAGACGTGTTCCGCTGCTGAAGCCAGTGGATGTCCAGGCCCGTCTGAAGTTTGCCAGAGAGCACATGGATGATACAGCAGAGGATTGGGAGAATGTCATGTGGTCAGATGAAACCAAAGTAGAACTTTTTGGTATAAACTCAACTCGTCGTGTTTGGAGGAAGAAGAATACTGAGTTGCATCCCAAGAACACCATACCTACTGTGAAGCATGGGGGTGGGAACATCATGCTTTGGGGCTGTTTTTCTGCTAAGGGGACAGGACGACTGATCCGTGTTAAGGACAGAATGAATGGAGCCATGTATCGTGAGATTCGGAGCCAAAACCTCCTTCCATCAGTGAGAGCTTTGAAGATGAAACGTGGCTGGGTCTTCCAACACGACAATGATCCCAAACACACCGCCCGGGCAAAAAAAGGAGTGGCTCCGTAAGAAGCATTTGAAAGACCTGGAGTGGCCTAGCCAGTCTCCAGACCTCAACCCCATAGAAAATCTGTGGAGGGAGTTGAAAGTCCGTGTTGCTCGGCGACAGCCCCAAAACATCACTGCTCTCGACAAGATCTGCATGGAGGAATGGGCCAAAATACCAGCTACTGTGTGTGTAAACCTGGTAAAGACCTATAGTAATCGTTTGACCTGTTATTGCCAACAAAGGTTATGTTACAAAGTATTGAGTTGAATTTTTGTTATTGACCAAATACTTATTTTCCACCCTGATTTACAAATAAATTCTTTAAAAATCCTGCCATGTGAATTCATGGATTATTTTTCACATTCTGTCCCTCACAGTTGAAGTGTACCTCTGATGAAAATTACTGACCTCTGTCATCATTTTAAGTGGGAGAATTTGCACAATCGGTGGCTGACTAAATACTTTTTTTGCCCCACTGTACATGTTTCAAAGTCAAACTTTATTTTGATCTCAACCATTAAACACAAGTTAAGGTTTTATTGCATCTTGAAAGGCTGCGACTCCTTTGAAAGCCAGACTTCCACAGGCAGATTGACAAAATAATTATTTGTTGTTCTTCCAGCAACCGTGAGAGTCACCAGTGTGACACGTCAACATGTAAATACACATCCAGAGTCTCAGGCTGCAAAGCAATACCTGGCTCTGAGCCTCAGCTGGTAATAAACCTGAAATGGAGAAGGTTTGGAAAAAAATGTAATGGATTAAAAAAACACCTTGGAGTCAAAGGAAATGAAAATTATTTGTATACAAATAAATCATGTAAAATGTTACCATGGTGTCAGGAGAAATGCTTCCATTATGGCTGCCGTGGAAAGGTCAGGGGTATCATATGGACTGAAGCGAGTAAGAGTCATAGTAACAGTTTGAGCTAGATAATTGCTTGCGGTGGGGATGTCCGCAAACAGAATGTAAAGATATACAGCTCCAAGGACATGTGCAGCTCGGTTTCCATCTTGATTAGCAACTGTTTTTCCTGCCAAAGTGCCACAACTGATAGAGATTTCACACCGCGGTGTTTTCTCATCAGTTCTGATGTAAATAGGAGTTTAACATTAGCATGAGAACGACTTGCCATTTGTCTGACTTGCCTCCTAATAGAGAAGTGGACTTAATTGTTTTAAAAGCGTGCTCTCAGTGTGCTACGGGAGGCAGATAGCTTCCTCCTCCTCTGGCAGTCTGACTAGTGTTAATCACACAGTGCTGCACACAAGCTTCCTCTTTAGCATCTCATTGGAGTCCCTGCTGTTTGTAAAGGGTGGCTGCTCAGCTCGGGGCCTCTGGCGTAGTCTACAATCAAAAATGCACAACACAAACTGAAGCAGGTGTGCAAACAGATCACTGTAAACATGCGCATGATGGCAGCAACAAAACCGCAGACAATGTAAGAAACCCCAGTGCTCTGACTCAGTGTCTTTTCTTAAGAATAAAAGAGACAAAATGATTTTAGTCAACCTGTATACATCACCCATTTATGACCTACCCACTTATCTGTTCAGCTGACACAAAAAGCCCTCAATTAAATGTGAATTCTGTCATATTTCCAATTCAAACGCATGAAATGCAGATGCACCCTCTCGGGAGACTTTGTGAAATGTAACCTTCCTGTCAACAGATTTCAAGTAGGACTGAGGAAGGGGAATGGGGACTAGAAACACGTTAGAAGGACAGTGTTTAGATGAAAGCGGGTCAGAACCCGAATGGAATGCAACGTCAACATCAAATAATTCACACAAATCTCACAAATCTTCCTCTTGAAGAGACACACTGTAGGATATGTGCAGCAGGGTTCCTACCATCAAAGGAAAGGTTTCCCTCCCTACAGGTCATTATGGCAAGCAGCTCCTGTCAATAATGAGTAAGCGTCCTTTGATCTAATTTGACAGAAGGCCAGCTCTCTGGCGAAAAGCCACCCTCCACGTAAAAAGCGGATGGCGGATTGCTGTGCATGCTTTCACTTAAAAAAATAAAATCACATGTTAAGTTTCATCTAGCTTGATACAATAAAAATGTGTGCATCCACTAGCTGTCTGTCAATCATGCTCCTTAATTTCTTCCATCTGTGATCAAAGAGCTCAGCATTCATGCCAAAATATATTGACTGTGACTGATTTAATTATTGAGGGGTGGCTGCTTGGTTTTGCTGACTGACCCTATCTGACTGTCCCGTGTAGTGCCTGCAGCACCGTAGGCCCCGCGTCCCTAACCTCCTGCGTGCTGCCTTAACCACCACTGGGGCTCCAGTCAGACTGCCCTGTCAGCCGCTCATGCATGCTCGATGCTAATGCAATGTGACCACTTTCAGCTCTCCACCTCTCTTTGTCGTGTCAAGGGCATATATATTCAGTGCTATCAGTGTGGAACGGCTCTGCTCACTCCGCTGTGCAGTGCCCATCACTGAGGGCTTGAGTGTGCAGTAAGGAGCGCTCTTAGGGACCTGAGGGTTATTAACGATTTATTTCCATGATGGCTTTTTAGAGACTCCCTGTGTTGGTGGCAGCAGTTTAAAGTCATGTTGAAAAAGTGGAAAGCAAACTTAACTGTCTATGTTTTTATGGAACAACGGGCGAGCTCTATCATCTTTAGCAGGAGGGGGTGGCATCATGCTCTGTGAACTAAAACAGATTCATGCCAATTTAGAACCTTATTTGTACATGCTTCATTTATTTTAGAGTTGTGAGAACTGTGACTCAACCATAGAAGATAAATACGACAGACACCCCTGCTGGAAAAAAAAAAACTGTATGGACTGGCATAGCTGCTTTCCAGCAATGGATGTTGGTGATTAGATGCTAGACCAGCATTTCATCCTGGACCAGCATACCAGCACCACAACACAACATATGCTGGTAAACAGCCATACTGGTTTATGCTGGAAACACAAGAGTCAACCAGACTATTCCCCCAAACTTGGTGGTGATCTCTCATGCAAATCCAATTTTATGTCAAATAATTACTCTAAATCCATACCAATCATAAATGCTACACTCAAGTTAGTAAACAAGTGTGTCATGAATTCCGTATTTCAGTTCTTTTTAAAACACAGAAAAGTTTTATTTACCTGCAACGTTTTGTTTGCGGCTGCAAACATCATCAGGCTGATGCCGATGGTGGCGTCACTTCCTTTGTTTATCCGCGGGCAGCAGAGGACGTTGCCGCCCTCTGCTGCCCGCTCTCCCCTCTCTGATGATGCAGTCCCATGCACGATCCAACGTGTAAACTCCATCGTCCCTGTTCATGGTCCCACATCCACGTCTCCTTATCTCGATTGCTTCTTTTATCCATCTTGTGTATTTCTGTTCTTCGGTGTTTATGATCCTTGTGTTGTCCCAGTCCATTATATGGTTTTCTCTTGTGCAATGATCTGTTATGGCTGACTTCTTTATTGTACTTTCTGCTTCTTCTTTTGCTGCTCTTGTGTGTTTTAGACTTGCCTCTTTCTCGCACTCCTTTCTATGTTCTATTGTTCGTGTGTTGAGTTGGCGTCCGGTTTCTCCTATGTATGTTTTATTGCAGAGTTTGCATGGGATTTCTTAAATGACTCCACATTTAAGTCCAGCTGGTATCTTGTCTTTTGGGTGTACTAGTCTGTTTCTAACTGTTGTGTATGGTTTTGTTGGTGTGTTTATGTTGTGTTTTTTCATAGTTGCTCTTATTTTTTCTGTTATGCCTCTGATGTATGGTAGGGTCATTACTGGTTTTGGTTCTTGTCTTTCTGGGTTTCTGGTTCTTTGCTTTGGTTGATCTTTTCTTTCTGTTGTTGTTTGTTGTTTTTCTTTGTTTATTGCCCATGTCGGGTATTCGCAGGTCTTTAAAGTGTTTTGTATGTGTTTGTCCTCTTGTTCACGGTCTCTTTCTTCTGTTACTGTGTTTGCTCGGTGATATAGTGTTCTGATTACTGACATTTTGTGTAAGGTGTCTATAATAATATTGGTCTGTGTGTGTTGGTTTTCTATATCTGTTTATGTTTAGGGTCCCGTCGGTCTGCCTGGTGATTTTCATATCCATAAATGCTATGCTGCCTTCTGTTTCTGTCTCATAAGTGAATTTTATGTTGCCTGTGTCGTCAATGTTATTCAAGTGTTGTGTTAGTGTTTCTGTTTGTCCTTTGGTATGATTTCCAGTATGTCGTCTACGTAGCGTTTCCATAGTTTTATTTAGCAGTTGGGGGGGGGGGGGGGGGGGGCAGTGGCTATGGCTTTTTTGTTCTAGGTCTTCCATGAAAAACTCGCACAGGGTGGCTGATAACGGGTTACCCATGGCGAAGCCTTCCAGTTGTTTGTATATTGTGTTATCATATGTGAAGTAAGTGGAGTTAGCTACCAGTCCTATCAGTTGTGCTATGTCATCTTCTGTGAGGTTTGTCCTTTTGTGTAAAGTCTTGTCCTGTCTGATTCTGTTAACTACTATGTCTATGGTTTTTTGGGTTGGTGTTTTTGTGAACAGGGATGTGACATCGTGTGACGTCTTCTATTGTAATCTTTTTCTAGTTCTTTTGCCAGTTCTTTACTATTTTTGCAGTGTTGATCTGTGTTCCTTAATAACGGACTGATGATTTTGCTGATTTCTCCTGCCATGTTGTATGTTGGTGTACCTATGCTGTCTACTATTGATCTAAGTGGGTGACAACGTCCTCTGCTGCCAGCGGATAAATGAAGGAAGTGACGCCACCATCGGCGTCAGCCTGAAGATGTCTGCAGCAGCAAACGACACATTGCAGGCAAACAAACCTTTTCTGTGTTTTAAAAAGAACTGAAAGATGGAATTTGAAACTCAACACAGCAAGAACACACCAAAGAAGTGTGTCACAGCATCTGTTATGCAACTGCTGCTATGTTATTCTGGATTATTTTCTGTATTCTGCACGGATTTTAAAACGTAGCTGGAGCTGTGCTCAGAGGACAAACTGAGAAATATGGCTGGTTGCTTTCTTGTCAAATCAGAGGCTGATTGCCAACAACTTCCTAGATCTCCATGTCGTGTGTTGAGGCACTCAGGTAGTGAATTCTGATAACACCTTTCTTCATTTAATGGAAGCAACCGCCCGATAATCTGCACCTTCAGATCTGCCTCGCACATAATCAGTCTAGTTATTTCTGAGAGTGTATGAGTGTTTAAGTCCACTTAGCATGAAATGAAAGCAGGCAAGAGGGAGACAAGATTGAGGCAAACATGCTATAGTTTGCTAAACTTCTGGCACAGCAACTCTCAGAGCGTCATCATCAGTCTGAGTCATCTCATTTTAATAAGCTACTTTGATGAGCTGCTGGTGGTGGTGGGCATCCCCTTAGACTGCCAACCCTACTGCAGCCTCGGCTAGCTGCTTTTTGTCTGATGCCTGAACTTTGTGTAACCATGTTTATCTTTCTCTGAATTTAACAACTTCAATAAAATATGTAGTGCTATACCACCGAGTAAACATAATAACCAGAGACAAGAGGACCAATGCATACCAATGCTTAAAAACCCCGCGGCTAGCCACCATGGGCAACAAATAAAGTAAAACAACAACAAATAACACAAACCAAAACCAGTAATAACCCTTCTATACATCAAAGGCAGTACAGAAAGAATAATAACAATGAAAACACACAACATTTACACACCAACAAAACCATACATGGCATTGCAGAGGCGCAGATAGGATTTTCAAACTGGGGGGGACAATGTTCCAATGTACCGCCCCCCCCCCCCCCCCCCCCCACACACACACACAACTATTGCAAGCGCCTTAACTAGAGCTCAGTCAGTTTGTGTAATTTCATCCAATGGTTTACGTAAAAACTAACTTTTATATACGTGTTTGAAGCCATTATGCGGTGGAACGCTGGCAACAAAGCTCTGCCTGATCAGCACTATAAATGATAAATGATCCGCACTTGTATAGCGCCTCTCAGAGTAAGGACTCTAAAGCGCTTTACACTACAGTGTATCATTCATCCATTCACACACATTCACACACTGATGGTGATAAGCTAAGATGTAGCCACAGCTGCCCTGGGGCGCACTGACAGAGGCACCCCACTATTTAGTTCAGTCATTTGTTATTCTTCCAATCAAGTACTAACCAAAACCTCATGCTTTATGCAAAACATTAAATGATTTTCAGCATACCAATCTTTACAGAAAACATAAAAGCCCTAAAAAACTGCACATGAAATATATTTAAAAAACGAAATTCACTTATCACTTAGAGTAGTTCCCAAACTTTTCAGCCGGAACAACAGATGTTTGTCATGGTTCGTGGTGAGCTGCCTGCCTGTAGCCCCGTTTTCTCCTCTGAGCATTGTTTCACAGGTGGGCGTGTCTGAGAGCTCCCAGCTGCAGCTGGTTTCATCATCAAGGCCCAGAGGGTTTAAGGAGCAGTGTGACACTTCACCACGCCGGATGATTACTCTGTTTGGGTAGCGCTAGTCTCCAACCTGATTTTGATATTTGTATCCTGTTCATGTTAACCTGCTGCCTGAAATTCCTGAATGCCCTTCCCTGCTCTCCTCCAGGTTCCTCTTCATCTCTCATCATCTCCAGAGCAACCCCGGATCTCTGCATTCCTGACCACACTGCTTCATCCCCTGGCCGCCCGCTCTCAGCCGCTCACCTGCCATCAGCTATCCCTGCTCCTACTCCTCTGGATAAATCAATTCCCTCATCTCCTGGATCTCCTCAGCTCACCCGGACCTGACCTGACCCTCCCTGTACATTTCACCACTACCAAGAAACGGTAAGCCCAGCCTCCAGATAAGTCTCCATTGTTTCCACCTTATATTCACTCTGTCTCCTTCCTCAGAATCCCCTCCTGGTATCCTGCTGCCAGTCCTGCACGTCGTCGGTTCCCGTCTCGTCTTTTGCTCCTCGTCTAATAATAAAAACCTTTTTACTTACTTACCTGTTCTCCGTGATTCTGCATGTCATGGGTCAAGAAACTGACACCCACCATGACAATGTTCCTTCATATTTTTACGTTATTTAGAAATTTTCATTATATTTAGAAAGTTTTTATTTATATATAAATGTTATATATATTTTTTTTTCATGATTATGTGGCACACTTTGACTTCCATACATAATGCATCGGCATCTGCCTCTTTTTATGGCATTTTTTTTTACATTGTCTCTACGTCTGTCACGTTAGCGGTGTTTTTTACCATCATTTCTACATTCATCACATCCCAGAGAAGGTTAAACCAACATCAAACCCAACGTTTGGAGCTTGTAAACTCCACACACCTCTCGTGCAGCACCAGCTGTCTGATGCTGCAGCAGCGTCAATCTTCCCGGCTGGATGAGTGAATTTCTTCATCAGAGTCAATATTCTGCTTCATAATCAGAGTCAGTCATTACCAGACGAAGTGATCAGTCAACAAAGACCAGACCTGCCAGCAATTATACGTTTTATCTAATATTTGCGCTCTTCATGCTGCGCACATCTCCTCCTCTCCCCGACTGGTAGCCTCTAGGCGGGAGGCGATTTTCAAACTCTAAAAACTCTCAAACTTTGCTCAGCCTGAAGGTTCCACATCTCCACTATCTTCTGGTGTAAAGTAGTAACTTCATGAGGGATCATATTTGTAGATGAGACTTGTTAAAGTCAGCAATGAGGCTTTGGCACTTATAACGAGTAAGTCCCAACACTGACAACAATGTACTGAAACTAGAACCAACATGCATAAACAGACAGAGCGGTCCCGCCCACTTACACTGTTGGTCTTTTTTTAAATACGCAGTAATCGTTGCTTGCCTTTTTCGCTTCATCCTGCATCCTAGCAGCAACCACTTTGGCGCCTCTGGCGTTGGTGTTTGTTTACTTCATGCTGCATTCAATGTAATTGGAAAAATGAGCTTCAAGCGCTTAACCTCCGATTTTGTTTTCTTTCTGGCCTTAGTTGGGGGGGGGGGGGGGGGGATCAGGGTCGATATGAATCTGGGGTCCTACGACATTGTAAAAAGACTAGTACACCCGAAAGACAAGATATCAGCAGGACAAAAGTGTGGAGTCATATATGAAATACCATGCAAACTCTGCAATAAAACCTACTGGAGATGCTGGACACCAACTCAACACACGAAAAATAGAACATAGAAGGGAGTGTGAGAAGGAAACAAGTCAAAGACACACCAGAGCAGCAAATCGAGAAGCAGAAAGTACAATAAAGAAAATCAGACGTAACAGACCAGTGTACAAGAGAAAATCATATAATGAACTGGGACAGCACACGGATCATAAACACAGAACAAAAAAAAATAAAAGTCTGATTAAGGCAGCGATAGAAATAAGGAGACCCAGGACAATAGACAAGGATGAAGGAATGTTTACACTGGACGGGCGAGAAAGGTGCAGGTCCACAGATAAATGGAGACAGAAGTCACCAACTGAAATTTGTCAGCAAGAAAGGTAAAAACAAATCTTTATTATGCTGTGTACAGAAAAGGACCAAATAATTGAATTTGACAAACAACACAGAACAAACGTATCAAAGAAATAGATCCTGATCCTATCCTCAGTGATGTGGCATGCCGCTTCTGGGACATGCCTGAAAATGTTCATGTCGCAGCTGGTTTGAATTACCCAAGACTACAATGGATTCTAATTTAAAGCCGTGATGTTCTGCTGTCGCTCTGTGCCTCTGATGCTTACAGTGTGAAGCAGGGCTAAGTTCCTGTAAAGTTTCAAGTTTAGGATGCAAGTTCAAGTAGAGTTTCAAGATGATAAGATGCAGGTCCAAGTCAATTCTTAAGCTTCTGAAACACATATCCAAGTCCATTCTTGAGTTCTTGAGATGCGAGACCAAGGGAAGTCTTGAGAAAATTAGATGAAGGTCCAAGTCAACTCTCAAGTCTTTGAGACAATACTTCAAGTCAAGCATGTACTCTGGAGGGTCAAGTCAAGTCTAAACTCCTTAAGGTGCAAATCAACGTGAAGTCTCAAATAAAATTTTAAGGGCACATGTGACAGCTTTGCTTGCTTTTACCACCATCTAGTGTCTGTTTAGTAGAACAAAAATGAAACTCGTCTCCTTGCTGTGCATTTGTCTTTTTAATACCTAAATCTAACGGCTGAAATGTTTCCCCGCCTTCATTAGTTTCTAGAGGAGTGGATCATCACAAAAGCAAACTAATCAGGTGTTTTCACCATCTGTAACATGCAGGAAACGTGCTGGAAGCAGACTCGCACTCCACCATGTTAGCTTCACTCTGCTCCCCAGCTCCCCCACCAGCATGGACTAGATTGGCAACTATGAAGTTGCAAGTGTGGCATTCTGGCTACAGAGGGCAGTGGGGTCCAAGTGGCATTTCATTGACCCTGTAAAGGTTCATTTTAGCACATACTAGCTCAAGAAAATCTTCAAAAATATGAAAATTTGCATTGTATCCCTTTAACATGCATATCCAAGAAAAATCTCAACCCTGTAATGGCAATTCTGCAAAAACTAACAACCTTTCAAACCCAATAACACAGCTCTAACCCCTCCTGTCGGCTATCATCCCTGGGTTATGTCCCCCTGATATGGGAATGAGCATTGCCACTTTAAACCCTGAGAGAGTTTAACACAAGTTTCAGTTTTCTACATCCAAACATCTTTTGCTTTCAGTGACTTCAAATGGAGTTTTAGGGACTTTGGTCATTTGTCCTAAAGTTGAAGTGGTAGCAGCCGGCTATTTCTCCTTCTCTAGCAATATTGAACAAAGAAACTCCCACACCAGTGGTGTTCTGTTGCAAAATGCACAAGCATGTAATGAATGGAGGGCCCAGCTAAATGGGAAAGTGCGGCGGTCCGGTGAGACAGACAACCGGATGGTCCAGTCATTGGTTTCTGACCGAGCCATGTTACTGGCTGACGATTTTAGACACATGTCAGAGACCAATGCCATAATTATATTCATTATAATATAATATATTATAATATTTATAACTATACAAAATTTGGAACACAAGCGCAACAACAATGGAAGAGGACTTAAGTGCCTGTTTCTCAACTGGAGGGTTGCAGGATCGAGTCCCACTCAGTCCAAGGAACAAGTCAGAGTCAGGCTTTTAAAGTTTTAAGTCTGTAATCCTTGAGCTGCTCACCCATGTCAAGTATTTAGTTCCTAAGGACCAACTCCAAGAAAATTTCAAGACTCTGAAGGGAAAATCCAAAAAAGTCACAAGGCACAAGTTCAACTCAAGCCACGAGTTTTTAAGGACTAAGTCAAGTTTTGTGTCTTTCAGACACAAGTCCAAGTGAAATCAAGTCTGAAATCTTAGATGTGCCAATCCAAGGCTCAAGTTTCAAATTTTTAACGCTTTAGTCCAAATTAAGTCTCACGTCTCTAGGTCACAGGTTCAAGTCATTGTTGAAGTTTCTGTTTTTATCAATTTAAAGCCGTGGATCTGTTATGCACGGCCAGAAGCACAGACAATAAAAAACATTAGGCAGATTGAAGTCATGCAAGCATTTTTCCCAATAGCCAAGAGCCTCTGAAGAATTCCGTTTCATGTACTCATCCATACAAACAGATGTCTGAGCCAGGACCGCTCAGAAGAAGGACCACACCATCATACATTGAGAATACCATATTACTTGGAAATCAAATGACTTGCTGCCTGAGGGTTGTTTGAGAGATTCTAGCAGTTTGAACCTTATAAGAGAAAAGAAAAAAGCCCACTGTGTATATTTGTCATATGGGAGTGTTTGTTTCCTCCAATCTCACAATGCTGCCCTTGGCTCAGAAGTCCCACTGCTACCGAGGAAATAAAGATCTGCAGGGCTAAAAAACATTTGTTTCTTCTTATTCTCTCCAATAATTCTTCTGTTCCCCATGACTGGGGTAGTAATAAGTGGCCTCTGCATCTTTTGTCGAAGCTACTAAACATCTCTTATCTTATCATATTACTTTAGAAAATACTAACTGTGATGCATGCAATGTATGCTTTTTCAAACTTCAGAGTAGTGAGGCTCATATTGCAGGACGGCAGTCTAACCTGGCATTTGGGACACCCTTTCTTGCATAGTGTAATCTAATGGGAACTATGGTTTGGATCTGCATTCTGAGCTGCTTGTCAAAGCCTGAACTGGCAGGGCGGGAGGCAATTACCGTCACTCAGCCAGCCATAAAACAGAGGAACCGAGGCTAGACGATAGGCCAGCGCTGCTCACTTTAGATTGAGCTCATATGGGATCTAAGCAGGAGCGACACAGGCTGCTGAGGGGACAAGAGTCTGCATTTTAACTCACAGACATGGTTTTTCCTTCATACATGCATTAAATTTACTTA